>NW_027096179.1:0-40000 GCF_019320115.1 Miscanthus floridulus
CTGTCATCCTCTACTGTTTCACCAACCAATCGGGACAACCGTGGTTTATGGATTTGACAGCTGAGTTGCAAGGCACATGGATAAGAGCTTTTTTCAGTATCTTCTAATATCTCAATTCATTTGGCAAGTAGCATGGCGTATCTTGAGGAGTAAGCACAAGAGATGTAAAGAGCATGGGAATATATATAACAACTAGTGTGAGCAGAGTTGCTTGGATCAACAAGAGTATGGAATATATATAAAGTATGGGAATATATATAACAACTAGGGTGAGCAGAGTCGATTAGCTAGATCAACAACGTGGTATGTGTGTCTCTAAAAGTTTTAACTTGTGAGTTAGAAGTAAGGTGCGCATGAAGAAATTCATATGCTGATGTAGTTAGGGTGCTACTCATGAAAGCAATAAGGCAAATATGAGCTGAGGATAGATTAACAAGTCAAATGGAATTAACCTATCTAAATCAGAAGGATATCTGGTTGTGATACGGATCAGCATTGATATTTCAGAAATCACAGCTAGGCTTCTTGTCCCATCACCAAAGATGACCAAATAATATATGAGCCCAAGCTAATCCAATTCTAGTAATAATCGGACTAGACTATTCTGATGCACCAGATAACTCTCAGTCTTAGATCGTCAGATGTCAAATTTGCTTCAACTTGAAATTTCACTTCATCAGGAAATTGAGAGAGAAGTGTCACTTTGCAGGTTCAGTAGAAGTGTCCAGATGGTAAGGCCAAGGGTTGCTAAGATGCCATTCGTTTATGATATTTCTTCTGCCCCAGAAAGATGGCGGCGCCGGCGGCGAGGGCCCCCTCCGGCAGTCCAGCGCCGCCGCCTTTTGAGCTCGATGACTCGTCTCTACGCCGCTGCGTTTTCACTGTGGAAGCTTCTGTCTCAAGAAAAAAAAAAGGCAAAACAAGTTGATGGGTAACTGGATGGGCCTAGGCTTTAAATGGGCCTAGGCTCAGCATCCTGGGCCATGTGAACTGATCAGGTTTCTCAACAAAAATTATGAAGTAATTTTAAGAGCTTCCATCTGTCCGACTCTATTAAAAAAGTATGTGATTTTAGTTTTGTTCAGAGTAAAATTCATTTGAATTTAACCAAGTTATATAAATTACATCAATGTTAACCAACAACAGTAAATTAGTTTTCATTAAACCTACCATGAAATATGTTTTGGTACTGCACTTGTTTGGTATTGTACAGATGTTAACATATTTTTGTTTAAGAGATTTAACTTAGGAAAAAAACATAAAACGACCAATATTTTGAACAGAGGAAGTATTTATTTTCAAATTCATTTTCTGATGTTTGCTTTGCTTGAGTAACACAGACCCTAACTGTCAAAATCCAGGCCCACAAAATCTATCATAGACAAAGTGGCTGAAGACAAAACTTGTACACATTTGGATTTCTGCTTCATATCCAGCGTGCATAAAACTTATTGTAGAGCACAAGTCAACCACCAGATGCCTGCATACAGGCAATTGCATGGACAGAAGAAGTTCAGACGCATTGCAAACATTTTTCTACTAATTCAAATAACAGTATCCAGCCTTCTAGGCTTTCCAGAATAGCTAACAAGTTCATAACTAGTGCAAAGATTAAAAGTAGCAATGGAACACAGCTGGAAACTAAACTGCAAGTCTGCGAGCTCTCATCTACCACAATGTGCATTATCCATTGCAAATGCAAGCTTCTGTTCTCTAAGGAAATTCAAGGCGAAGTTTCAGCACAAGCAGATGGAGTTCATCGAACACTTGCCATCAGCGATAGAGCATGCTTGGGTACACCCAGAAGACCAGCAGCTGGGTGTACCAGTTCCTCTTGAACCCTAAGGTAAGAACTATTGTCTGGATTCCACACAGCATCAGCATCATCACCAAGCCCATGCAACACCAAGGGTGGGTCATAATACCCGTAGTACAAGCAGTTGCTCCTCCCGCTCCATCGTCCTAAGTTGGCGCAAGAAAACGCAGGGCTGCTCACATCGCACCCAATAAAAAGCGAGTAATTCTCTAGCTTCTTCACCTCCACCCAAGCTGCAGGCACAGTTGACATTTCGAGGCGATAGGCTTTGTACTCGACAGGTGCTCCACTGAGCGAAAGGATTATGCAATGGTCGACCACCAGGAGCATATCACCACACACCATGATCCATGGCCCTAGATATGGGCATTCATCCAGGGCGATCCCGCCACACAGCCACTACTAGAAACAAGAATTTTCTTGTGTGCCGAATATTTTTTTCTGTCGGTATATTAAAACCTCACAGAGTCACAGGGATAATCGATTATTCTGTAGGTTGGTTACTCACAGGGAAATAAAAATAACCCTGTAGGTTTCCCCACAGGGAAATAAGTTTACAGGATAATTGAATTTTGTTTCATGTTGTTTCTGTTAGATTTGAGCTCACATGTTAATTTTAGGGCTGCATTGCCACCCAATATTTCGCAGTGCAGCGTGATTTGCATCCTTTCAGTGCCTTCCTCACCCGCTGCCTGTCCAAAAATCTCTCCGAGCCACGCATGATGAGGAAAATTTTCCTGTGGGTTTTTCCTATTTCCTTGACAGTATTTGCCTATCGGTACACCGATAGAAACAATTCTCCTGTGGGCGTTTCCTATTTCCTTGATGTTTTTTTGGCACACAGGAAAATTTCAGTTTTAAAAATAGTGAGTTGCTATCTCCTGCAGACCAAGCTGGCTCCTATTATAGCTGATGACCCTCTGCAGGTTGCCACTGACCATACCACCAAAAAGAAGCATAACGGAATAGATTCATTAAGCTTGAATTCAAGTCGCTGTCAGTTCTGATTTCGTGCCAAGCAGAATCATCTACCTGCAGCTATGCCAGCTACTAGTATGACAGCGAATGCTAATCAGCAGAATGGAAGCAAATAATGCTCTAGCTCCCTACCACTCCAGAGACATGAAACTCGGGAGTCTTGAAGCTATGTAATTGTATACTATTGTTTGTTTGGCACTAGATGTGAACTTCCATCCTAGACAAAACTATTCTACTAGTTCCAACAAGAAACTCCATCCGCCTATATAATATAATACTTTGCGTCACGCTCAAGAAACTAATGCAATTTTATGTTGTGATACCGGCCATATTGACGAGCTGTTTGCAATTGACTAGCGATGCATTATTCTCAAACATGGAGACAAATATCACATCGAAGTGGCCCTACACAAGCATGCATGGCGCGTGCAAATGGACTGGGATTAAAGGGACTAGTCCTAAAACAGAAGATCAAAGTTTTCAGTGAATTTCCTAGGTGTGTTTGGTTTGAGGGATGAAGTGGTCCATCAACTTCTCGTTTTTTGTTTGGTTTGTGAAATGAAATGTGTTGATCCATCACCGGCTAATTCCTCACAAGCTAACAATAGTTAATATATGCATAAGGAATGAGTTAATTTGACCAAAATTTATTAGATGAACTCATGATGCCCCAGTTCACTATTAGAAGCTCATGTAACGAACTTCTTATGAGATGATTATCTTGAACATTTACATCATAGGATTATCGACATGCGGCTGTGATCCAGTACTATATTTTGTTCAGTGGCAGGGACTGGAGCCGCATCTACAATCATTTTGCCTCTCTCTGCCTCAACAGATCAGGTCATGAAAAAAGAAAGTTTCTGCACGTGTTGCAAAAAAACTGACCAACCTAGGAGAAACTAGATCGCATCGCCTCGATGAGGATTTAACCAGCTGGGCAGTATGGGCATACATCGACACCCTTGACCAATTGAGCTAGCTCAATATGCTCGTATTGGCCTTGCTGCTGCAATTAGCCCACCTTTTCTGAGGCCTCGCTGATGAGACGGTTCTACCTGAACGGAAGAAATGCTTTGCTTCAATAGAGCTGTACGCAGTGTCCTCAAGTGGATGATTAAGCAAAAGATATACGGTACCATACAAGCACAAATAAACCTCGCGACATTCGCAGGAAGACACCGAAAGCAGCGAGAAATAAAGTACAGGGAAACAGATTAACACAAAGGACAAATGCAAGATCAATGGTGCTCATTTATTTTCCTATGTGAATGTGACATGGCCGGCCGGCATAACTATGGGTCAATGATTGGGCTTGCCAGATTTTTGTTGGGATAATTAAGTGGGAGCTGTACGTACTGACAATCATAGAAGTATACATCAGTATCACATTAATTACATCATATGCATACTTATGCATGGAGCGACATTTTCATTGCATCCTGATAAATAAAAGTTGCATCCGAGCAAGTTTGGCAGACGCACAATAAGATACCATGAGCTCTGTACTCTAAAGTCTAAACTATGGCGACGCAAAAGACAAATCTTGAAGAGACCGATCTAGCAGGCCTTGAACAAGTCGTCGACTAGCCAACTGGTGTAATTGCAGTTTCAAAAAAAAAAAAAAAAAACTGGTGCAATTGCATGGCTTCAGCATATACTAGTTGTACTATACTGCTACTGGTCCGACGGCAAGCTATATACGTACATACTCTCTCCGTTCTAAATTATAAGTCGTTTTGATTTTTTTGGTACATTCATTTTACTATGTATCTAGACATATGTCTAGATACATAGCAAAATAGATGTACCAAAAAAATCAAAGCGACTTATAATTTAGAATGGAGGGGGTAGTAGTTAGTGTCAATCATGACTGAGGCTGCAACATTCTAGAACCCTTGCAGCTAGTCTCGGACCTTATTATATATATAGTCAATCTGAGCATTGGAGCACTGTTAGTATTTAATCACTGGTGGTCATCACATGGTGCGTCACTTGTTATCCCATCCGTTCATTCAGAGACTCGGATCATCGATCCTGCCAAAATGAAAGCAAAACCAGATCGATCATAAAGCGGCTTTGGGGTCATATGAATGGTGGTCTCGATCGAGGATCTATATGCACCATGATCCGTCATCGCTGGAAACTGATAGGGAAATTATAAAAGTCATTTCCCTGTCGATGAACGGACAGGAAAATACCGATCAACTGAAAACAAGGAAAAAAATTGCCTGCCGGTACACTGATAGAAACCATTTCCTTGTTGGTTTGTCACGATAGGGAAATTCCCGGAATCCTATCACTATCCCACAGAGATAATAGAAAAATGTGTCTCGGTCGACAAGGAAATTTCCTTGTCAGGTTCAAGCGTCAGAAAATATTTCCTGTCTGTTCTATAATTCTCTTGCTGGTGTTACTACCCAATCGACAATTTAATACATAATTCTTCTGTCAGTGTAGACAAAATCGAGAGGGGGACTCCGTTTTTCAGTAGCAAGGGTTTGAGATGTATGATGCTGGTGCGCGCTTTAGCCTTTAGGGGAAGAAGAAGAGGGATTTGAGGAGGAGGAAGATGTTGATGTTGATGCTGAATTATACCACAAGTTATTAGTACATGACGGGAGCCAAGAGCTGTCTGGACTGCAAGAGATTCTTAAAGCTGTAGTTTCTTGTTAGGCTCCTTAACTTGAAGAATCGGTGGGAGTGAGAATGGATGCTTTCATGACCTTCTGCCATTAATTAAGGAGGCACTTCCAAAGGGTGAAGTGTTGCCAAAGAAATTCCATGGAACCAAGAGATCTGTGACGGCTATTGGCATTGGTTGTGACTTCTGAGTGCATTGGTGGTGGTTGATTTTTTTTTTTTTTGCATATCCAATGCCGAGTCCGACTAGCGTGTAAATCAAGTGGGTGGAAGAGTGTGAGAGGTGGAGTTGATGGAAGACTTGACCACAGAGTTCCTGCAGCTGCAGAGGAGGCCCATGTCATGCTGCAGCAACATGGTGTGGCTACGGATGAAACCGGATAGGATACAGACGGATACCAGTGATCCTGCATTATGTCCCATATCTCATATTATATCCCATATTTTTTTATCGGATATTAGAACCGGATACGGATCATTCAGATATTGATATCCATCTCATATACATATCAAAAATCTGATTTTTGAATATTCGGATTCGGATACGGTCGGATATTAAATGTTCGGATTCACATATGGACTATCTAAATAGTGTTTTGACCCTTTGGGGACGGACGGATATCGGGAAATATCTGTCCCGTTTTCATCCCTAGGTGTGGCAACCATGGTGTGTGGTGTTCAACGGGTGTGCACAACGACGACATGTCACGAATTGAGTGTCAGTGACCTATTTGGTGTAGCACCGATGACCTGCTAGGAGTGGCTTACTGTGGGTAACAGGGTATTCACATGGTGACTTATGTCAATAGCCTACTCGGTGTGGCAGTGGTGGCCCACACACGGGGTGGGGTGTGTTTGTTGTGGGGCTCTCAGTCAAAGATCTAGCTCGGCGTCGATAGGATGCCGATAATGGTGATGCCTTCAAAGCCACATTCTTATTAAGGTAGTTGGGAGACACCGTGGGATGGGATGGTTCCGTACGTCTCAGTTTTTAGAGACGGGACAATTCCATTCGTTGTTTGGTTGAGAAGGGATGGGATGACTTTGTTTTCTGTTGGGTTTTGGGACATCAAAAGTGGGATCAGTCACCTGACATGTGGGGCCTACCCGTCAGTCTCTTTTTTTCTTCTTCTTCCTCTCTCTCCCCTTTCCTAAGCACGCCAGCGGGGAGGTGCTCGGGGCGGTGATGGTCCTCGCGGTGGCGATCGGCGGGCTGGGGCTCGCCCGTGCGGCGGCGGACTTGGCCCTTGCCTCCGCGGTGGCGAGCTCCAGCTTGCCCGCGTGGTGACGGCGGGCCCGAAGCTCCCCTGTGGCAGCGGCGGCCGGATCTTGTCGGCGCAGCGGCGGGGCGGAGATCCCCCATAGGCTCGCCCACATGGTGGCGGCCCAGAGCTCGCGCTCGTGGGGCCGGACTGCCGGAGCTGGACATGGTGCTCCCCCGCGCGACGGCTGCTCCACGCCCGGACCTCGCCGGCGACCACCTTCTCTCTTCTCCTCCCCCAGTGCTGGCGTCGTTCCTCCACGCGAACAGGCCGTGTCCCAAGTGGGATGCCCTGGTCCGCTCAAATTTGGGGACGCGTTGCCCCGCATCTTCACCGAATATTCCCCATTGCGATGACTCTGCACCCTGCTGCCTCTCAACCAAACACTAGTCTAGGTGGGATATCCCACTTGGGACGGTCCCGTCCCCCCAACCAAACACTGCCTAAAGATATTGTCGTGAGGTCCCTTGCCCTGTGGTTCTCTAGTTGAAAAAACCTTTGCCCCAGTTTTCGGTTGACATCGACGATGTTTACAAACATCATTCCCTCCATGGAGGCATCACTTGAAGGAGCCCCTCCGCTTGGTGGATGTTGCAGCAGCATGAAGTTCAATCTTGGTTGCTAGTGGTGGACTTCTTGGTGATTTCTATGTTGTCGTTTCATGTGGGAGGGTGTTGTCATTGTGCGTTATTTTTCCCTATATTTCATTCTTTTTTAGTATAGCGCGAAGCCAGCGGCAATGGCAATTCCCCCTGGGGGAGGGGTGCCACATGATATTCGGCGAAGAGCAGGCCCATGAGTGTCGGTGAAGGAGAAAGCTCACCGAACGGGCTTCGGCCGGGACAACTACCTCTACCACATGCCTAGCCCGGGTTGTTTCCCGCTCATCGTCATCCCGATCGTCGGCCGCATTCGCCTCTCGAGGGTGCTCATGGACTGTGGCAGTGGGCTGAACATCCTCCACGTTGACATCCGGGACCGAATAAAGATCCTAAGGAGCCGCCTTCGCCTGAGCGAGGCGCCCTTTTACGGGATCATCCCCGCGATATAGCCTGTGCCCCTCGGGAGCATCCAGGTGCCCATCATGTTTGGGGAGCCGACCAACTTTCGTAAGAAACTACTCACTTCGAGGTGGTAGACTTCTCAGGCGCCTACCATGCGTTGCTTGGATGGCCTTACTACGCGAAGTTCATGGCCATCCCACACTACGCCTGCCTAAAACTCAATAATGTTGTGCTAATATCTTATCATGTGATTTTAGTACTGCAGCAAGTCCACGGATGAAAGTTCACTCCCCCGGCTTGTGTCCTTAGGCATCAACTGCTCTAGCAAATCGTCGGAGGAACATAACGTACGGTGGACAATTTGTCATATCATCATTTACTGTTGTTCAGTTTGAACTCTCAGATGGATGCGATGTATGCTCAAGGAAAAGCCCGAACTCTCAGATCCTCACGCCAAATTAGACAAAAATGGAAAAAAAAGATTAAAATTATTGTATAATAGTGAAGCACTAATCCAAACCAACAGGGAACACAGCTATACCTCTGCATCCTGTCTCCGCAAGCCCGGATGGGAATTGTCGCATCATCCATCCAATCAATAAGAACAAAATAAAGGCAGCCACGATGTCTTGGCACATTGTGGTGGTCGGACGGCAAAGGCCGAGAGGACCAAGGGGAATGCACTCGAATGCAGAGATGAGATTGGAGGCTCAGAGCAGGCCGTCGGTGGCAGAATTGGAACATCAGCGGCGAAGGGTTTTTGACTGGATTCGTGGGCACTCGTCGAACAACGGTGGTGTGGTGTGGTGTGTGGTGTTTTTGCGCCGCCGGCCGGTGGAAGAGGAAAGCCGTGCGAAATCAAGGGGATCGATGGTAGCTGGCTCAATCAGAAGAGGACCGTGTCTAAGACATGAGCTTGAGTGGAGCCTATCGAAGTAGCCTGAGTCCTGCGCGGGAGGTGCGTGGATGCTCAGCCGCTCAGGGCATGTTTGGTAAACCTTCTGGTACTCATTCTCCGTGGAAGATGATTCTCTGAGAGGAGTGATTCTCTGACTGAAAATATTATTTATGATTCTCTAGAATAAATTCAATGCACATGCTGACTCTGTGCATAAAGTCAAAATCAGGAGAGGCTAATTTTTTAAGCTCCCAGCAGCCCTCTAGTTTATTTCAGAGAGCCACTTCTGTATAAAAAAAAACTATTTACCAGAGCTCATCCTAAATTGTGCCATGGAAGTTGCTCTGCCAATCCTGCCAAACAAGCCATTAAATAGATCAGAAATTGATAGGAGGGTGGCTCAGCCGACGCATAGTCTAGGCGTCTGGCCCCACCATAGAATACCAGTTCCTCTTGAACTCAAGGTAAGAACTATTGTCTGGATTCCACAGCAGCATCCAGCATCATCACCAAGCCCGTGCAACACCAAGGGTGGGTCATAATACCCGTAGTACAAGCAGTTGCTCCTCCCGCTGCATCGTCCTAAGTTGGCGCAAGAAAACGCAGGGCTGCTCACATCGCACCCAATAAAAAGCGAGTAATTCTCTAGCTTCTTCACCTCCACCCAAGCTGCAGGCACAGTTGACATTTCGAGGCGATAGGCTTTGTACTCGACAGGTGCTCCACTGAGCGAAAGGATTATGCAATGGTCGACCACCAGGAGCATATCACCACACACCATAGAATACGGGTATTATGTGCAAGCTACCGACTACTAGTACTTCTATATATACTTAACCGTTATACTGGTACTGGGTGACCCCCCCCCCCCCCCCCCCCCCCCCCCCCCCCCCCTAGTTAGACTGCCACTGCGTCAGTCTCTCATGTCTGTCATGAACACAGGTGAAGTGACACCTACTAGTACTTCTATATATATGTTTCATGGGGTTGTAGCTTATTCCTTTGCCGTATGTTCCGCAGGCCAGGGAAATACTGGTCAGTCTTCGCCGCTTCACGGACAAAAATGGGTCGACGGCAATACTGGTCAGCCGGGAGAAAATTCATCAAGAAGAGATGAAGGCAAGAAAAAGAAATCACCAGGTATCTTACATGACAGTCGATTCTTGATAGTATGGAAATTTTTATCATCGTGAATGAACATACATAGCTCAAAAAAATAGATGCCTACATAAGTTTTTTAAAAATAGATTCCATTCAAATAAATCTGATTTTCGTAGGTGATGATTCACCACACACCGTAACTGTGGTTCCTATGCTAACAATATAATCACTACAAAATCACTGAATAGTGGAAGAAGCGTCCATTCACTACAAACCCATATATTCAGTTTGCCCACGTAGTACCCACTACTGGAAACAGGATCTTTGCCGAGTGTAAACTGCTTTGCCGAGTGTCAAAAATCGGGCACTCGGCAAAAAGGCTCTCGGCAAAAGAGCGGCCCTCGGCATAGGCTGCCCCGCGTAACGGTGTTCGGCCACGTCCTTCTTTGCGAGTGTCTGCTGTTAGGCACTCGGCAAAGAAGGTTTTTTTTTTAAAAAAAAAATTCTTTGCCGAGTGTCACAGATCTGGCACTCAGCAAAGAATTTTTTTTTTGGAAAATAATTTGTCGAGTGCGCCTGACACGGCGCTCGGCAAAGAATTTTTTTTTCCGAAATGTCTTTGCCGAGTGCCCCTGCGAAGGCACTCGGCAAAGAGAATTTTTTTAAAAAAAAATTCAAAACCGTCTTTGCCGAGTGCCTTATTCTTGGCACTCGGCAAAGAGGGTCTTTGCCAAGTGCCATGCCCCGGCACTCGGCAAAGTTTTTTTTTGTTTTTGGCCTCCAAATTTTTTGTGCAGCCCTTTTAAAGTACCAGGAACTCCTAGTTAGAATTTGAGGATTTTTGTGGCTTTTTGATATATTCAGTTACTTTATTTCGTTTACTTGAATTTTTTCAAAAAATATAAATTTGAACTGCACGTGGTACGAATAATGGAATTTAATGATTCAAAAAATGATAGTCATGTTACTGAGTGTAGTGTGAGGCCGTATCCAGGAACGGACCCGAAATTTCGGACATCTTGATCACGAAACATTACCCGAAAGTTCGCGGTCATAATGATTCAATTCCTACCTGAGTGCAATTTGGCCTCAGGCACTCGGCAAAGAACCTACAGTGACCCCTCATAATTTTTTGACCCGTATTTAACTCACTGAGCTTCAAATTCTGTCTTCTGAATTCTGAACAGGAGAAAAGCCGTCGTCCATCATTATCCAACGTGAAATATGTATTGCTTCCATTTATGTTCACGCTGGAAAGGTGAGCTCGTCATATGCTCTCTTCTGTAGTCCTAAGACGATGACAAGCTAGTACTGCTAACTATGGTTCATTTCCAATTGCAAACTAAATTAGAACAATTTATTTATCTAACGCTCCTTTGTAGTCCATTCGTCCTGAAATATAGTTTATTTTTATTTGTCCTAAATCAACCCATCTTAATTTTAATCAAACATGAGGCATGTTGACTTAGAACAAATGAAAATACACTATATATTTCATAACAAAAAGAGTATTGTTAGTAACAAGCTGTGTTCGTTTTGAGCTTAGGCCAACCAACGTAAATACCAGGTGGAGGTGACTAAGGAGGGCCCAAGCCTGTCTGTGAAAACAGGGACCGGTTCTTCATCACAGAAGCTAGAGGTATTTGTCTCACGGACACACAATAATCAATTGGTCTTTCTGTGTTTAGCCAATATCCATTCAATTCATACAGGAACATGCAAGGATCTCTCTTTTTTTTATAAAGGAATATTTTATTAGTTTTCAAGTGCATGCATTACATCGAGCTGTAAAGTCTTGAAAATATTCTTTCGGCCTCTGTCTACACAAAGAGAAGAACAGCGCATGCACGCCCGGCCCCCTCACGCCGTCACACGCTGCATGCATGCTCTCACTCTCCCTGCTCTCGCGGCCGCCTCGCGCCTAGCCATGCCGGTCACCGCGAACGTGCTGCCGAACTTCCCCAGGAACGCCACGGCGACGACGAGCGCGACCATGCCCCACGCGGCCGCGCCACGGACGGTATCCACGCCGGTGTGTAGCCCGTTGGTGGCCAAGCAGAGCGGCAGCGTGCGTGCGAGCCGCCGCCGCGGCCACACGGGCGCGCGAGCAGGCGAGCGTGGGCGGGCCGCCGCCGCCGCCGCTACAGGAGTGCGTGCGAGCAGCAGCCGCCGGCGTGTGGGCGCGCGTGCGAGCAGGGGTTGCCGCTGCCGCTGCGGGCGCGCACGCGAGACGCCACCGCGGGTGCCCGTGCGAGCGGCCGCCATTGCTGCGGCCATGTGAGCGCGCATGCGCGATGCGAGCACCTCCGCTGCGGCCACGCGAGCGTGCTCGGACCTCACTCGATTTCCCCCAAATCGGGTGCACCGCCGTCGCCATTGGCACCGAGTTCGATTCTCCCTCTCTGGAGCGTCTCCGGCCGATCAGGGAAGATGGTGAGCCCCTAGGCCCTTCCTCTACCTCCTCCACCGTTTCGAGCCCGCCCCCCCCCCCCCCCCCCCCCCCCCCCCCCCCCGCCCCCCTCTCTCTCTCCCTCTGTTGCCCTGCTACCGTGTGAAGCCCGCCACCAAGCCATGGGTACCCGCCATTGCCGCCGCCCGCCGCCGGCAAGGCACGGCCGAGCGTGGCTACACCTTCTGCACACCCACGCACACACCGCACACACCACCGCACACTCAAAGCTCTGACACAAGGCCTCGCACGTCACCGCGCCGCCGCATCCGTCTCGGCAGGCCTCCGCAATACAACATATGGATAATTGGATATGTATATATGAACTCTTTATAAAAACGAAGGAACATAACCTGTCTGTTGGAAGCTGCAATACAACATATGTATAATTGGATATATGCTTATGTACACACACACACAGCATTGTGTTGCTCACTTGGCCAGTGCCTTGTGTTAGACACGGTCCCTACAGTCACCATATCTCAAGCAAACGATCTTTCTTCCCATTGTCCAGTAGTCGGTGAGAACACATGTAAGATGCATATGGATGGTGGCTACTCAGTTTGTTCTTTCTCATGTGTTGCCGTATATCCATAGAACTGTGATCAACCATCAGAAGATCAGGTGAACATTTTGCATCTGATTGACAACGTTCAATGTATTCGTTGGACTCATAACTGGAGATGAGTTTCAAGGGATGTGATTTGGCAGCGGATGATTCATGTACGGTACTCTTGGCTAGTGACTTAGGCCTTGAGTTTCGGGGATGCAATGCAACCTGAATTTATGCCTAGAGCCATTGGTGGCATAAATTGGTGAACTCTAGGAAACATCATTGACTCCATCACTGAAGTCATCCACACGATCTGAAGCGTATTTTTCAGTTGGTACCAGTAAATATCTCAAGTTGGAGTAGCTGCTAACCTGAACTTGCATTTGGAGGAATTCAAACACTCAATTGTCTCATCTAATATCCACACTTTGTCAGTCAGAAAATCAGTTAATTAAGTAAACGAAAAGATCGATGGAAAACAAAAGAAACATATTGACAATATATATGTCACTACTTACCAACAGAATCTTATTAATTAAGGGACTTGCACTTGCACCTGACAAAAAAATGTTGCAGTGCGTTATCAGGCTATTAGCTATTGCAACGGGCCTATATTTTCATTGATCTGGTCCCTTCGTCTCTACAGTTAGCAGCAAACAACAATGCCATAAAACAATTTAGCAACAAACAATGTTTATGAGATTCGGCTTGGCTACAATAGTCTGATCTTGGCCATGTGTTTCAACCCAAATTCATCGACGATTTGGTCTCTTCAGTTGCCTCTCACTCTGGTATCCTGCAATTTCTTCATCAATTCTATTCCACTCAAACATCCCTATTCCTATCTCTCACTCAATATAGGTTATAAAACCAAAGAACATGAATAAATTAGACCAAGAAACACCACACTCTGACTATCTAGGTTGTTTCTACAACTGTACTTCCTATTCTTGCCATAGGCCGAACCTCGCCTAGTTACTTCCAGACCCCCTAGACGATGATGTGCAGGTGCTGTCATAGACTTGTTCCAAAGGATCAATTGGAGTCCTAGTGCCACCGTAGATAGAGACTGCGCCAGGAGTGTGTCAAAGACCCTAACTTTCCCTATTCCTAATGTAGGTCACTTGACACGGTGGACAATGCTGCAATTTGACTCGCAACTTCAAATAGAGAATATTATAAATAACGGAAGTATTTTCTTGGATGAATCAATTATTGACATGCACTACTAATGAAAAAGATTTATCGTCTCTACTTATCCGTTTCTACAAATCAACAATTTGTAGAGCCTATTCAATTTTCAACAGCCTTTATAAATAAATTTATAGAGGCGGCTAAAAACAAGAGCCGCCTCTACAAATCGATTTTTAGGGGCGGCTAGAAATTGAGTTTGTAGAGACGGGTTGAAATACAATTGCGTTCACAAATCTTTTTCTAGAAATCATAAATTGGGCCCAAAAAATAGCAAACAAATCGTTTTCTAAGGGCGGCTGAAAACAGGAGCCACCTCTAGAAAAATCAAGTTTCTAGAGGCGGCTCGAAATACAATCGCCTCTACAAATCATTTCTAAAAATAATAAATTGGGCAAAAAATACCATTTTTTTTAATCAAGGAGGCCCCTACGACCTCAGGCCTCGCGTGTTGGTCTCCTAACCATTACACCCCAAAGTCACTTGTGACTGAAGGGCAGAAATATTTCCCTCATATTCACTTCACCAGATTTTGAAATAAATATTTGAGACTATAAACGAATTCAAATGAAAAAGGTTTCAAATGAAAAGTTGTACAAATTATCGAGTACTACAACTTTGATTTTGATCGTTTCTTCATCTAAGGTTGTTTGAAAATTTTGAATTTCAAATGTGAGAAATTCAAACATAATTTTTCTTGGATAAATGATTTTCAAATGAAAACATTGTCAACTACAAATTTGTATATCTCTATGAGATCTACAATTTTGGGTTTTGTCCGTTTCTCCACCTGAGGTTGTTTGAAAAAACTTGAATTTCAATATGTGAGGACTTCAAACTAAATTTTGGAACCATAGATTATTTCAAATAAAAACATTTTCAACTACAGTGTTTTATATCTTTTTGAGATCTATAACTTTGGTTTTGGTCGTTTCTCCATCTGAGTTGGTTTGGAAAACTCAGAAAAAATTAAAATGTGAGAACTTCAAACAGAATTTACGGGATTTAAATGATTTTAAATGAAAAGGTTGTCAACTACAAAGTTGTAGACCTCTTTGAGTTATACAACTTTGATATAAAGTTTGTCTTCATCTGTTTTTGTTTGAAAAATTTATCAATTTTACTATGCTGCACCTATTTTTAGAGGCGGCTTTAGATCGAGCCGCTTCTTGTGCTGCACCTATTTTTAGAGGCGGCTCGAGATCCACCGGCCTCTAAAGACAGGAACATTTTAGAGGCGGTTGTAAATCCCAGCCGCCTCTAAAAATGGTTTTCTAGAGGCGGGCCAACTTGAGAACCATTTTAGAGGCAGGTTTTCATTGGGCCGACTCTAATAAACAATGTCTCCGTTGCTAAATAGAAATTATTTGTGTAGTAGTGATGGACATTGTGTTTGTCAATTTACATAAATTTAAATACATGTTAAATGCTAATATTAGTAGGTCGGATCTATTAGTGGGATCCTAAAACTATCTATATTTCTAAGTTGGATCTAAGAGTAAGTACATTGGTGTTGTCTACATTGTGTTTGTCAATTTACATAAATTTAAATACATTTTAAATGCTAATTTTAGTAGGTCGGATCTATTAGTGGGATCCTAAAACTACCTATATTTCTAAGTCAGATCTAAGAGTACGTACATTGGTGTTGTCTAATATATTGTCTCACGTTGTGCCAGTAACCTTAAGGGAAACATATACAATCATTGCTGTTTGAGTTGTCTAGTAGTCGCTCGCAATTCCTTGATTTATGTATAGAATAAAAAGAGTATTGTGAGTTGCGTGACTCACATAATGATGCAATTCGATGTCTCACATATACTCCTAGATTTTAGCTCATAAAGCAGCTCATGAAACAATGACATCTTTCTCTTAGATCTCTCTTTCCTTCACATCATTAAAAATCCGACATAGCACTGCATAAGACAACTTATAAGATAGCTGACGTGTAACAATGTATTTGTCCTAATATATTTGACGATGAGATCAAAACATAGATTAGTATCTGAGAATCATAGCTCCCGCTATTATATCATGGGGAGAGTGTAACACACATATACCCGTTGACTTCAAAAATTATATTTAGTGTTGTAGCCGTAAGTGGACCAACCTGTGTACCCACTTAATTATGTACTAGCAAACTTGCATGTGGGCTGCAACGGAACCCAATATATATAGGAACCGGACTCCGTATTATCACTAGATGCGAGTTGTTTTAACTTGTAAGAGCGCGGCTCATGAGTCCGGGTCATATATGAGATAGTAGGACACGACCCAATATATATTGGAATCGAATTCCATATTCATCATCGCTAGACGCGAGTTTTAACTCGTATGAGTATGGGTAATGAGTCCGTGTCACATACGAGACTTGGAGGGCATGAGTGCAGTTTGGGAAGTAAAAAAGGTAGATAGAAGAAACTCTCCACTGCCTGTATAGTTAGCGGCAGATGGACGAAAAAAAGATGGAGAGAAATTTTGCCTCTTTATATATATATATATTTTTTTTTGCCTCTTTATATATATATATATATATATATATAATAGATATAGATATAGAAACATATAGATATGTGAATTTGTTGATTAGACCGCTTAATTGCATCCCTGACTACATTTGACGAAGCCTCATCAAGTAGACTAGTAGTACAGAAGCTCGTCCCTAGATAGAAGCCTATGAACCTGCTGTTTTGGCAACTCTTTGTTATTGATACTTGCAAAACTAAAATTCATGGTTTTGGCAACTCTTTGTTATTGATATATGTTAGTTCGATATGTTTGTATACGAGAGGCAACCGGCCAAGCCTTTCTACTCTCGTTGGTATATCATGGATTTCGCTTACACGTGTACCTCGATCATTTTTTAGCACGGGATGAATTTTCTGATGAATTATATATATCATGTCGTACTGCACAGATCCAAGAACTTAGCAACAATTCCGAAAAAATGGTTATTGGTCAATACAATGTCATGGACACTGAGAGGATCCTCGAGGTCGTCAAACAGGAACTTGAAAGGCAATACCGTACGCGCGAGTGACAACAACCAATGCAATAAAAAAGCAGTTGAGACAGCTTGGGCGATGTAGGTCTTCGTATCATTTCTATGGTGGCGACATATATATGTTCCTTGCAAACACTTACGTACGTTTGGGCTTTCCTTTATGTGCGTTCTGCAGCTAGCTCTTGTTAGGGCCTAGCTGCTGCTTATGTTTCTTCTTCAGTCTTCATTTCATCTCTTTCAGTTGTTGTCTTGTACGTGGTCGTGTCCAGGCTTAGAAGTGGCCTGTGTAACTTGTTCACTTTCATGTTCATAATACTGACGAAGAATGAAAGAATGTTCATTTTAATTTGTTCTGTGAATCGTTGTGCCCCCTGTTCTTATATATGTTCAAATCTTTCTCCTTCATTTCTTGGACTATGCGTGGGCTTGGCCAAGAGGATAAGTGTGGAGATATTCCTTTCGATTTGGTTTCCAATAAACCTTTTGTTACTACTCAAAAATGTCCCGCGAAGAAAGCAATGGATTATGTGGTGGGCATTTGAAGATTGGCGGCAAGGGGGAGTATTAATATTCACCGGAGAATCCATTGAATTATGAGTGGCACGACATGAAGTTCCGATGAAGCATCCTGTGGTTATTGGAGCATCGATCCTGTGATCAATGATGGGATAAAAAATGCAGAAACAAAACAATCCACAATTAATCCCTCGTCTTGTGATGAACCATGAGAAGAATATCTACCATCGTATCAGTAGCAGAATTAACAATCACATGCAGAATAGACAAAACAATTCACGAGAAAAACCTCCTCAAAGTGAGGAGTAAAAACCACATGACCAATCGATCCACTCCAAGCTTCATATATAATTAATAATAGGTACAAGGAGTCTTCACTAGAGAATCTATAGGATTACTAAAGGGACCGTGACGTCTAAGAAGGGGGTTGAATTAGGAAACTTAAAACTCTATTTCTAAACTATGGCCTCTATTTTCCAACCTTAGCAAAATCTATGCAATTAAGTAAACTATCTAAATGTGCAACTACGGTTTTGCTAGGTGTGTTGCTATCTCTACCGCAAAAGAGTTATGCAAACTAGGTTCCCATCCTAACAATGTAAATGTGGAAGCTTAAGTGAGGTAGAGATGCAAACTCCCATTGACGTCTCTAGTATTTTTACTGAGGTATCGAGAACTGCTCAAGCTCCCCCCTAGTCCTCGTCGAAACCTCTCGCAAGGATGCCCTTGCAAGGGCCAAGCTCCCGGTCAGGTAACTCTGTGGATAGCTCCAGGCCTTCCCAACGAGCAAGTGGGCCTCTGGCAGGCCTCTCCCGGATGCTCTCCGCCGTCTCCACTATCGAACCTTCGGCCGAAATACCACGGGCTTTGTTCCCTTCGGTACACGGTTGTGGCCACACCATAAATACGGTTGGTGTGGTCTCCCAAGACTACAAGCCCCGCTAAGTACAAGCACGGTGCGCGCAAGCACCTCTCTCTTTTCGAGGTATGCAAATCTCACTAACACTAGGCCTAACACCTAGAGCAAGTGCATAAGCGGTGGTCTAACTAGCCTATGCACTTCACAAAGCACCTACACTAATCACCAAGTGATTCTTTAAGCCATATGCATATGGAGAGCACCAAAGTGGTGTAGCAACACCCTAGTATCTTCCCACAGGCGCGCGGCCTGTTGCCAGGCGCAGCCCAACGGCGGCGGTAACGGGCGTGGGCAGCCCAGGTGGGTAGGCAGGCCACAGCCCAGTGCGAGCAGGATGGCCCACGGTGGGAAGCCTAGCGGCGGCGGCACCAATTTGCGCCGAGGCCTCTGTACTTCTTACTATTTCCACTCACAATTCAAAGACACTATTCAGCACTATTTACTTGAGTTAAGAGATTCACCTTAGGAACCCTGGACTACTTTTTATTTGAACACATACTTCCTCTCTCTTCCAGAGCAGAGGAGTACACGGACGAGCCAGCCGACGGCTGATTCGGCCGGCTGGGTGAGCAGCCGGCGGCGAGGGTGGTGCGGTGGTGGTAGCGGCCGTAGCCATGGCCTGGCAGCGGTGGCTCAGCTGGGCATGGCTAGGGGTGGCCCGACCACGTGTGCGGCGACAGCGGCGAGCATCGGCACGACGGCAGCGGCGCTGCTGGCGATGGCGCGAGCCGAGGAGAGGCGCCGGAGCATCACTGGACTCGCACGGCTCCGTAGGGGGCACGGCTCGGCCAGGGGTGAGGCATGACGGCCCGGCCACGCGCACACATCGCGGCGGCGCGGTACATGGCGGCTCCTCGCTCGGTGAAGGCCGACGAGCATCACTACTAAACAAACTTTACTGGAGGCGGGCGTTTTTTATTTTCCGCGGCGGGCAAAGCCGTCCGCCGCGGCCTAGAGGCCACGGTAAATCGTGGCTTAACCGCGGCGGGCGGCTTTGCCCACCGCGGTTAACCTATTTACCGCGGCGGGCGGTGTAACGTGCCCACCACAGGAAATATACTTTTACCACGGCGGTCACGTTGCACCGCCCGCAGCGGTAAATTATTTTATCATGGCGGACAGCTTTCGTGGCCCGCCGCGGTTATGTTCGTTAGCCATGGCGGGCATTATTATTTGCCCGCCTCGGTAAATTATTTCCTGAATGAAAAAAAATACAGCAGGCATATAAATTCAAATTCAAATTCAAATCACATCCAGATTTCACAGATTAAACTTAAAAAGTATGCAGGCATTACACATGAGATAATATACATATATATACATTCACTTAGTCGTTCTTGTCATCATTAATTCATTACATTTACATATTAAAGTCGTTATACATGCCCTAAGGAGTAATCCTGCGGACGCATCATCGTGGGCCATTTCCTCAGCCTCTCGTACTCCGGTAAAATCGCTAGCTGGCTGTTCTCATTGAAGAACGTGCTCCCTTCAAGCAAGCATTTGTCTAAGACAAACTTACATATGTCCGCCTTTGTCTGCTTAAAGGAGTGTTGGGTGCTCTGCACGTCTCTCCACCAGTTCAATCCATTCTTGAGCACCCTCCAACTGCTGCTGTACTGCTTGCACTCCCTCAGGTACTCACAGATGTAGAAGCCACAGGTTTGTGATCCTACCGGTTGTTTGGCACACTGCATGATCGATACACAAGCATTAGAATACAGGCATTAGAACGCTTATGAACAGAAAGCACAATTAAACCTTTCAAATACTTAACGGAAAGTTGCGTCTGATTTTGATGCGGTTCTTATGCTTAGCCTTAAATTTCTCTGTTCTTCGATCATAGCATTCAGGATCCTTCACGTACTCCTTATAAGCGCTATACGCAATGTACTAGTATTAGGCAGGGCATTAGAACACATATGAGAAGACAGTTCAGTCACTTACACTCTGAGGCAATCTTCAAAGGCCTTGTACCCTTTTAAGTTTGGCATTCTCAACGAATCAAATATGCAGGCCCTGCCATCCTGAGGGTAGATGATAAATGCAACCCAGTGACCCTCGAGGCCTTGGCTGCGCCATTGAAACAAAATACATGTTACGACGAGAAATAATAATACTAGCTAGCTACCCACTTATCTCTACAGGCATGTCTTCGACTTACCCAAAGTGGTAGGCAGCTATGATACACCCATTTCTCCTGATCTTCTTCATTGCTCCTAGTATGTACCTTGAAATGTTCAACTTCTCATTGTCCATCAGTTTCTTCCCGTGCGCCTCTCTCTGTCGCTTGGTCAAGTCTTTCATGGTTGGATGATTGTCATCTAGGTGGTAACCAATGATGACTCTTTGAGCAATATGCATTGGAGATAGATAGATAACATCAAGTTTTAGTTCCTTGGATATATAGGCCATCAACCTGCAAGGACAAGCCATCGTGGCATATATAAGTAGTCTTGACCGATTCAAAGGCAGGTGATATGTGAAACTCGCAATTCATCACTTACATAGAGAACAAGGTGACTTGGGCGATGTCAAGGTCTTGTTCCCGTAGTAGTCTGTACATGTCGTGGAAGTCCACGGGGAGTTCTACATTATTGCCGGGCAAGTGGAAGTACTCCGCCACAACCTTGACTAGAAAACCATGCAGGCCAGCTTTTGCCGCTTCCATGTACCAGAGATGAAACCTCCTTGTCTCCCACCTTTCCTCGTCGACGAGCTAGGCCTTGGTTATCATGAACTTCCCATGCTCGTAATGGCCGGGGTAGTCATCCGATTCTGGAAATTGATGGAAAGGTGATCTCGGCCTGGGATAGAAATGTTAGTACCATATTATGGCAAAGAAAAGTTATTAGCAAATTATGCTCGCCGCTACCATACCTTTCGAACTCAAGTGAGTATGTGAGATGCCCTTGGTCGCCTTTAGTCTTCGCCGGCGGTGAAGGACAGTGGCTTGTGCTCGCAATGGCAGCAGGCGGTGTCTTTGCCCCCGGTTCCTCCGTGCCTCCCGGTCCTTTGCTTGTGCCCTTAGACGGACTGTCGGGAGGTGGAGGTGGACTTGTTGTTGGAGGAGGAGAACGAGGGTGAGGGCTTGTGCCTCGGGGTGACTTCCTTCCCTTGTCATCCCCACCATTGCCTTCGTCATCGCCGTCGTCGTGATCCTGGATCATCAGGGGGACAAGATCTGGCAACGGATGGTTGTGATGCTGGTGTCGCCATCGGCGTAGAAGTCGGCGTCGAGAGAATGATCTCTATGTTGTCCTTGTTCCATAGGACTTCGGAACCAATGGCAGCTCCAAGGATTGTTACCCCTTGTGCAGTTGGATATTCCATTTCAAATTCTTCGTATTGGGTCGCATACCATGTAAGTATCATGGCAGCATAGTTGGCAGGGATCTAGTCTTGGTTGAAATCTTTGATATCTTCTTTGGGGTGCTTGTAACCCTCACCCACGGTCAACTTTTTCGCCCTGCCGAACGGGATGTTGAGGTGGACGTGCATGGGTTGCCGGATGTCGTCGATGGGGTGCCTTGGGCGATCCTCGATCATTGGCAGTGGCTGCCCTTATGTCTGCCCTTGTGGAACTTGAGGCACGGCCACGCCAGCCTGGCGAAGCATCTGTGACCTCATCGACACCATATCTGGGTCATTGCTCGTGAAGGCTTCTTTTATGGACCGACTGATCATTTCGGCCATGCCTTGATCATAGCCCTTCTAAAAGATGCCCTCCTTGTAGCTCTGCCTTGACCGGTATGTGGCAGCGTCGGATTTCCATGACTCCACTGAGTTCCAGCTCATCTTCGACGACATGCCACGGACGTGGCCACGGTGCTCAGGGGTTCCCAGCGCCAGGGTTAGCAAGTCCTGGCCCCTACGAACCTCGAAGCTGTCCTTGGATTTAGCGGCCTCGATGAGAGCCCTCTCCACCTCCTCGAACTTGGGCTCATTCAACTTGCTCGCGCCCTCCTTGAGCTTCTTCGGTTGGCGGGCATAGATGAAGTCCTTAGCCCTCAAGTCTAAACCAGTCGTACGGATCGAGAAGCCCGGCGGCAGCTCTAGCCCTTTCTTCCTCCCGCCACTGGGGCCTCTTACCAGCAAACCCAGTCATGCCCAAGTGGTGGGGGTGCAGGTTCTTCTTCGTGAGTGCGCTGAACTTGGCGCTCTTTGTCTTTGCTTCTTCTGCTGTTCTTTGTTTGCAGAACTCTTCCCAGTGATGTTCCTTCACCATAGTGTATTTGACATAGGGTGACTTGCCTAGCTTCAGGTAGTACCTGGTCAGCATGGACTTGAAGTTTCTAAAGGCTCTTCCTGCCACGTGCATGACCCACTCCCTGCACTTGTTCAGATCGACGTCCTCGGGATAATGGAAGCTCCTTGTCACCTCACCCCAGATATGTGTCTTGTAGTCGACCGGGACATTGTTCCACTCCTCCCAAGTGATCTCCACCTTGTCCTTGACTATACATGCCACCTGGTTACTGAACTTGGCAAGGACCGTGGGTGGCGACAACGGGTTTCCCTCTAGTCCCACCTCATGGATCACATGGACTTCGCCGTGGATTTCCCTCCGGTGCCTCCCGTGTTCCCCCTTCTCAGCTTTGTCCTCTGACCACTAGACTTGCCTGAAGTGGTTGGAGATGGAGCGGGGGGTTCTTTGTCACTGACTTGTTCCTCCTCGAAATTCAATTCTCGAGGCACCACCGGCATCTGTTCAGGGTTTGGAGACCGCGCACTTTCAACTTCGTCGTCCCTCGGTTGGTAGGTCGGATCATCTTCGTCCTCTGTACGACGTTTCTTTGTTGGCCTCGGGGTCACGGACACTTGGCTCTCGAGGCTAGTTGATGATGATGCACTAGGGGTAGGGTCGCGCCATTTGCTTATCGGTTCCTCCGCCATTGGAAAGCTACAATGAATACATATTTCAGTTGTATAGACACATTTATAGAGTAGTAAAGTAGAGTAGTACTAGAGTAGTAAAGTAGTAGTAGTTGGCTCAGATTTGCCCCATTGCCATCACATCGCTTTTAAACTGGTTGCTTGTATCTGGTATACAAGCCATCCTAGTTTAGCGGGGGCACTCGATCATCATTGCCGCTGCCTCAGCATAAAAGGGTTCACATCATTGCATATGCCACTGCCTCAGCTTAGAAGTGTGAAAAGAATCATCATTGCAAATACCAAACAAAAGCCATCAAGATAGTTTCAAAATTCGGCCCCAAAGGGTGGCCTTCGGCCATCAAGATAGAGTAGAAGACTAGAGGAGGTTTAGTAGAGTAAGAGTTGTACAGCTCAAAATTTAGAACTGTACATTTCAGGGGTTGAGACAATCCAGCAAGGAAAAAATTAGTATATATGGCTTGAAAGCCTAACAGCTCATGCCCTGCTCCTCAATGATTTTTCTCAATGTCTCCACACCCTAGATCAGGGATAAGATTAGGAGTTGAGAGGGAAATTAGAGAAAGAAGGGAAAGAAATCAGGCACCTGAGTACTGGGAAAAAAGACTAGCTCAATCGAATGGTTTAAATAAGACCACAGCAGTCCAGTAGGATTAACATACATGTTATCTAAAGCTACTTTGCATATCAGTTATAACATGTAAATATTTGCAGCTTTGTACAACAGAAGTCCAAATTTTCATATCTCAAATGTGGAAAAAGAAACATATCGTTGAAAGTCAAAGAGATTGTTTTTATGTGCTGAAACTAGACAAGTCTAGGTGATGTTATAATTAGGAGTTGGGACACCTAATTCCCTCTATAAAAAGATATGCATTGAGGCCTGTAAAGGGCCACAGGCCACGGCTTATAAGAACTGATACGTTTGCCTTGCTTTGTTATTCTGGAATTTGGAGACAAGCAGGCACAAGGACAGCTGTATTGATCCAATTTATTATATAGCAAAAAATAAAGAATCACAAGTATAACTGCAAATAGTTGTTTTATATCACTTCATACATGGTCATGGGGATGTGTAAAGCCCAATACATGGCACACTGCTCAGACATGGAACATAAACTAGAACTACAGCACGCATCAAGTGCATCACACAGATCGAGTTCAGGCTAAGGCTAACACAGTAGCGATTCGTTTTGCAGAGGTTAGGTTACGTACCGCTGGTGGCGTTGTTTCCTTGCGCGCTGTGTAGTGCTGCCTGAACTGGAGAAGGGTGGAGAAGGCCGTCGAGGAATTTGGCGGCGGCGGACGGGTCGGAGCCGGCGACGCACCGGAGCTAGGGTTCCGGGGACGGGGCGCCGGAGGAGCACGGGGACAGGGCGCGGGCAAGGGAGAGGAGGACGGGGGCGGGGCACAGGCACGGGGGAGGAGGATGGGGGCGGGGGTCACCACGGAGGAGCTCGGCGGCGGGGATGGCGGCGGCGGCGCTATATTTCGGCGGCCCTTCGGGTCGATTCGAGGGCGCGAAGGAATAAGAAAATTTGTGCGAGCAGCGGCACATATATAGCCACGGATTAACCGCGGCGGGCAATATAATCCGACCGCCGTGGTAAATATTTACTGTAGCGGGCACCTTAAACTGCCCGCCGCGATTAATAGATTAACCGCGGCGGGCTCTGTTACGCGCCCGCCACGGTTAATATTTTTACATTTCACTGCTATTTACTATCAATCTAAAACTTATTAATCTAAAATTTATGGCCTCTGTTACATGTAGTAGTAGAGTACATGTGAGTAGTAGAGAGTAGTATTAGTACAATAGATAGTAGTAGTAGGTTGAGTAGTACTAGTAGAGTAGTATTGTATAGTAGTAGTAGTAGATTCAGTAGTACTAGTAGAGTAGTATGGTTCCATGATATTAATAATAAGTAACAAAACTTGTCTTCAATAGATCGAGCTATATTATTACATATATGTCTCTAGGATACATATATCATTTTGGTGCAGGTGCTTTCACCGTCCTCTTCTCACCATCGGGGCGGGCCCACGGCATCATCCTGGACTTGTTGAATCGGTCCTCGACGGCCTTGATCTTCTTTGGATGATCGGTAAAAAGCTCGAGCTCTGCGTAGTTGTTGTATTGTTCGGGACTCTGCACCCCATCAGCTCCCACAATCCGCTGCTTTCCGGACACAACCACATGCCTTTTTGGGTCATCTGCATATATATAGTAGGCCACTTGCGCGACATTGGTTGCTAGTACCCACGGGTCATCTTTGTAGCCGATACTTTTGAGGTCCACGGTGGTTAGCCCATAACTGTCCACTGCAACCGCATTCGGTTTGACCCACTGGCAACAGAAGACGGTTATGCGTAGGTTCTGGCCGTAGTCAAGTTCCCATATTTCTTCGACTTGCCCATAGTATTGCCTCCTCTGGCCAGTGTACTCTTCTTCGCCCTCGTATCAAACACCGCAGTTCTGTGCTGAGCTCTTCTTGTCCTTGTCTTTCGTGTGGAACCTGTATCCCTGGATGTCATACCCTTGCCACGTGGTGATTTGGCTGGATGGGCCTAACACAAGCCTCTTAACGGTCTCCGTATCTTCATCAGGGCATCCTTCAAGGGGTACTTGAAGAAAATTGACTTCATCAGGGCATGCAGTCGATGGCATGGGGTGTATTCAGTGTTTTCCAATATGACAGGTACTTGAAGAAAATTGACTTCTTCTTGAAAGGAACGGCGGCGGGGACTTCCTCCATCTGGTCCCGCTTTCGCTTCCTTGTCTGCTTGCTCCCCTCTTCAGGCGGCTTCTTCTTCTTTCCAAACTCCACCTGATCCATGTCCTTGACCATCTCATACACCTTTGTCCCCCAACTAGTCTGCGTTGGTTGATCACGCTGCGGCTCGTCCTGATTGTCAAAGTATTTGTTCATAATACTTCTTCTATACCTGTGATTTTTTGCGAGGAACCGTCTGTGCCTTGTGTACACCATCTTATTGGATCCCTTAAGGTAAGTGTAGCAGGTCCCATCGATGCAAATTACACAGCCGGTCTTCCCTTTGATCTGCCCCGACAGTGAGAAGAGACCGGGGTAATCGGTGATGGTGACAAAGATGATTGCTTTTAGTGTGAACTTCTCCTTGCGGGATGCATCCACCATCTGGACCCCAACATCAAATAGTATCTTCATTTCCTCCATGAACGGCTCTAGGAACACATCTATATCATTGCCGGGCTGCTTCGGTCCGAAGATAAGCATGGTCAGCATAAGGTACCTACGCTTCTGACATAGATGGGGAGGTAGGTTGTACATGGTGAGCACGACGGGCCAAGTGCTGTGCGAGCTGCTAAGCTCACCGAACGGGTTCATCCCGTCGGTACTTAGCGCGAACCTAACATGCCTGGGCTCCTTGCCAAACTCCGGGTAGGCCTCGTCAAAATCCTTCCACTGCTTGCCATCGGATGGGTGCCGTAGCTTGCCATCGTCGTTCAGGCGGTCAGCTGATGCATGCCAGGACTTGAGCTTGGCATCGTCTGGGTTCCTGAATATTGCACGCAGGCGATCGGTCACGGGCAGGTACCACACCGACAGTGCTGGACTTTTCCTGTGCGTGTAACCCTCTTCTTCATCGTCCTGCTGAGCCGAGATCTGTTTGGCCGCACTGATCTTCTTTGCCCCCTTCTTGTTCTTCTTCCGACCACCCCGCAAGCCTCCCTCGTCTTCTGCATCCATGCGACAACCAGCATTTTTCTTGTACCGACTAAAGTCGCAGTGTGGACAACTCATTAAATTCTCATACTCATTGCCTCGATACAGGATGCAGTGGTTAGGGCATGCATCAAACTTTCTAAGCTTCATCACCACTGGCCGGATCAGCTTCTTGGCCCGATAAGTATTGGCGGGCACCTTGTTAGCCGTTGGGTACATGGTGGCAAGGTAGCTTAACAACTCATTGAAGCTAGTGTCAGACCAACCATGACGAGCCTTCAACATCAACATATGGAGGTTAAAACGGAGCGCCGTGCACTCCTTCGGACAATCGCCGCCGTCCTTATAGAGAGGATCAACTGCCGCCTCTTCACTTAAATTCAACTTTGGCAACCAAACAACGTCGTCTTATCGAAATGTCTGATCTCAACAAGTGACACTCGAGTTGCTACAGTATCCTGACATCCCCACCGTCGCGGTTACGTCGGCACTTCCAAATCCACAATGAACGCAACTGTTGTCCTATCGCTGCGCAGTGCGCTAGATCGGAAATGTGTGACTAGATCTCCAGATCACACAAGCTGCCCCCTCGATCCTTTGCACTCGAGTTGGCATCCGCCTCAGTCTCTAACAGTATCCTTATGACATATTCACTCACCGTCTCCTCCGCCTTCATATACTGCGCTTCGTCGGCCATCCAGTCTTCATTTGCATTGATTAGATCATCCTCTACCATGATCTTATGATTCCACCCTCACGGACAAACTCCCCCTGTTGTCTACTACGGCACGCGCCGCAGCTCTTTACTTGCTGTATAGATGCGGGTATAGAGGATTCCTGCCGTAGTGCTCATAAAACGGTTAACGTCTTTATTTTCACCGATGTGCTGTAGTCGTTGCGTCGGCTTGTCTGAAGAGCTCACTCCATGATGCACCACCGGACCGCACCAAACTCTTTGGGCGACCGGAAATTGTCTAGGAACTTGTGTAGCCCTCGACGAAAACCATAAATGATCAACATGAGTTTGCCAGCCCGACCGAAACCATACATTTATCCACCAATTTTGTCAGCTCCACAAGCTTTTCAGCCTCTTCCTACCCTTCCACCCAATTTTACCCCACAAAAGCCACCCGATCTCTATCACAACTCCTCTACATCAGGTCGCCTTCCCAAGCTTCCTTTTCCAAAATTCGACGGTGATAATCCACGCTTGTGGCGTTGCCGTTGTGAGAAGTATTTCGCTATGTATGGCGTGGAGGAGTCTTTGTGGACCAGTGTGTCTGAACTTTATCTGGAGGGTCCTGCAGCACGCTGGTTCCAGTCCATCGAAACCCAAATTCGCAATGCTACTTGGTCTAACTTCTGTCAGTTGTTGCATGATCGTTTCGATCGTGACCAACACGAGCTGTTGATCCGTAAGCTGTTCTCCATCAAACAGCTTGCCATTGTCTCAAATTATGTCACCCGCTTTACTGAATTAGTGGATCAGCTTTTAGCCTACTCCAATTCCACCAACCCTGTCTATTATACCATGTGTTTTATTGATGGGTTGTTCCCACAATGCGCCTCCGACGCCAAGGCCCAAGAGGCACGCGTGGCCCTACTCCAAGGTGTTCGGACGTATGTGGCAAGCGTAGTCGAGTATATCTAGAGGCCAGTGAGCGAGAGGGATACGAAACCTATAAACCGTAAACTTGCCTCTACTATTCTTAGCATTCATCGTTACTGTACTTCTTCTTCCTTCCCAAGCATTTCGATTCCTAGTTGTTACTCACACATAGACGCCAGCAAGAGAGAGTGAGGGTTCGGGACTTGCCTAAGAAGCGGGCGTCGATGGGAGCTGACGGTGCGGCGGCTGGTGCTGTCACCTTCGCCGGCGACGAAGAGATCGCTTCTCCCACACTTGCAGAACTGCCGCTTCTCCTGTTTCTTGGCTTCCTCTACTGTCTGCTCTGTGCTATGCTCTCTGTTGTGGGCCAAATCTGGGCTTTGTGAACCTGGGCCGTTGCAGGCCAGGCCCGAATGAAGCTTTGGACTGGCCCAGCAACAACTTGTCTTACTGATATTTCGGAATTTTCTATCTAAACAAACAATCGGCTACTGCTATTTGTTATTTTATATGATTTCTGTCGAATTTTGTAGCGATTTGATCTGCTACAGGATTCGTACTATCCATCGTATGGTTCAGCTGTGGAGAATGTTATTATGGGCTGCTTCGTCTCGCTGTTCCTTTGCCTAATGGACCTTTTTTATTTTTAAAAATGGAAAAAGTTCTTCGCACCCTCATCACAACTACTACTTACAGAGTCTGGTGGTCACCCCCTTTATATAAAATTGGATTTTTAGCCCCTTAGTAGCTTTTAAAACCGTTCGTTTTTGTACCCTCAGTCTAGATGTCTATTTTGTCCGATGTGGGCATATGGCGTCTTGTTACTCAAAATTTATCCCAATGTTTATTTTGGAAAAATGATGCAACTAAAAATCCTAAAAACTGGTGTCTTTTTTTAAAAAATCATAGAAAATATATTTTACTCGAAAAATATAGAACTAGTTTCAGATTTTCCTAAACCATGCTCTATCTTCTATTTGTTGCACTTTGCTGATGTGGCACCGTATTGATTGAAGAAAGAGAAGAAAAAAAATAAGAAACCGTTTCTAAGATGGAAACGGTGTCTACGCTGGGATTGAAGCCGAAGATACCAACGCGTACTGCGTTGGGGAATTCCACTGTGGTTTCTACCAATCCTGTGCGCCCTCCCCTTCTCCTTCCCTCCCCATCGCGGCCGGTCGACCCCTCGGACACCCGCATCTCCGCGCGCGGCCGCTCGACGCCTGCCTCCCTGCGCGCGCTGCTCGATGCTCGCTGCTCCGTGTGCGGCCGCTCGACGCCTGCATCCCGGCGCAGAGGAGGTCGGGCCGTGCTCCTGCGCGTGCGCCCCGCCCCCGCGAGCACCTCCTCGCCCCGCTCGGGCCCACCGCCTCGCCGTTGTCGGAGCGCGCCTCCGCGGAGGAGGCCGGACCGCACCCCTGCATGTGCACCCCACCCTCGACGTGCTCAACCCCGCCGCCGTCTCGCCTCCGCGCCCGCTTGCGCGTGCCCAGCAGGATGCCACGGCGCCAGAGCGTGGCCATCAGGCAGATCGACGAGGACCAGCCATAGTGCAAGTTCGAGCAGATCAGGGTGACGAATGGAGAGGAAGAAAAGCGAGAGCACATAGCACACGGAGCAGAGGATCTGGAAAGGAATGGTTAACGATTAGGTAGCTTTTTGATTGGACACGGGATCAAATAGTACCATTGTGGAGTATGATTTTCTTTGACAGTGTCCTAAGGTATAGCAATCACCTATGGTTTCTACATTGTGAGTGTCTCTTGCCTGTTGTTGGTGGGACACTGTCTGTCATCGCCTATTGATGCCGGCTTGACCGCGACGTCGCCAATGGGCTCATCGCCTGGGACACTATGTCACGTCGAAACAAACGAGCCTGTAGCTGCCAATCTGGTGATTGGAAATTGCGATTCGATCACTCGAAGCCAGACTGTTTTGGTTGACCACACTCACGTCAGTTCAGACATAAAGGACCCTTGAGGTCCGGTGCTAAAGTATTAGAAGTCCCATACTTTTTGTTTTCTTCTCGTGCGTTAGGATTGAAGCCTAAGCTAATTAAGCTTTTACTTTTTCTCCTTGTGTGTTATTAAGGTTGAAACCTAAGCTACTGTATATAGAAATGGTATCCATTCAATTCTGCCCGTCCATAAGCATATATACATTCAAATCTAAATTAGCGTGCCACTCCCATTACGATTAAGGCATTTCATAATATTGGCTTTGGGCACTGTACGTAACTTGAAGGAAGAAGGCAAAGCTAGTTCTACAAAAAAAAGGTGCATTCTCCCCTTGATCTAACTTATTTTGAGAAGTCGGGAGGTAGTTTGTCAAGCAAGCTTGTTAGACACAGCGACCGTCACAGTTAGGACGAAGATTTTCCAAGCCAACCAACAACATGGATATTCTTTGGGAAAAAAGGTGTGTATTATTGTTTGACAAGATCTTTATTAGGTCAGCCTCAACATGTTGGCATCTTCTATTCTAGACTAACTCATTGAGAACATTTATCCTTTTGCTTGTTAGAAGTAGACTGATGATGCAACTAAAGTATGTTAGAACTAAAAATATTTTATCAGTCTAAGTCAAAAGAACAAGCAACGGATGAGTGCACCCTCGAGATCAAGGCAGCTAGGCATCGGTTGAGTTTGAGATTGGGACCAGCTTCATCCACTTAGGATGGATTTACGTGGACCAAGAGCATGGATTCTTTTCTCCCTTATGCTATTTTCCTCTTTCTTCCCTGGAGGGCATTTCTTTCCTGTCACAGAGCCAAACAATCATGCCCGGAACTCTATCCCCCAGTTCCTTCCCTTCTTGAAGAAAACGATAACAATAACACCATCTAGACACTAACACTTGAAAAAGGAATATGAAATTTTCATTTGCGTCAAAAAATATTCTATTGATATTCGGGAGAACACAGGCTTCAAAAGTTTATTGCCCAACCATGCTATTCAGTTTTGGTTTAAATACCTTCTGGGTCAAGCCTCTTGTTTGATTTCTCGCAGAGAGAAGCAAGTCTAGCAAACCTTGTGCTAAATTCCATTCTTTTCTTCCTTTCTTCGTTTTTTGATTAATTTGTTAAAAGTGAGAAAGATTTGTTTACAAAGACATATGACTCAACTGCCACAAACTTTTTGATATTGTACCTAATGTTATATTTGTGCTGCATGTCAATCTTGTATAGTGGCATATAAAAGGGGCATGTGGTGTGTGGTGGATTGGTGGTGGTTATATATCAGGCAAGAAGAGTTAAGCCTATCCCACGGTAAAGACCCCAAACCTACCACCAACTTACCTTCCAACGCGCACAGATATAGCATGATTGTTTTCACACGTGGCTAACATAGCCACACTACGCGGCCTCTAATCTCATGGCCTCACAGTGAAGAGGAGAGTTTGGATGAGCGTGTAGCATTTCTGGAGTCCAATGTTGGCTAACATAGGCAAATGGGGCTGTCATCCTCTACTGTTTCACCAACCAATCGGGACAACCGTGGTTTATGGATTTGACAGCTGAGTTGCAAGGCACATGGATAAGAGCTTTTTTCAGTATCTTCTAATATCTCAATTCATTTGGCAAGTAGCATGGCGTATCTTGAGGAGTAAGCACAAGAGATGTAAAAAGAGCATGGGAATATATATAACAACTAGTGTGAGCAGAGTTGCTTTGGATCAACAAGAGTATGGAATATATATAAAGTATGGGAATATATATAACAACTAAGGTGACCAGAGTTGATTAGATCAACAACGTGGCATGTGTGTCTCTAAAAGTTTTAACTTGTGAGTTAGAAGTAAGGTGCGCATGAAGAAATTCATATGCTGATGCAGTTAGGGTGCTACTCATGAAAGCAATAAGGCAAATATGAGCTGAGGATAGATTAACAAGTCAAATGGAATTAACCTATCTAAATCAGAAGGATATCTGGTTGAGATACGGATCAGCATTGATATTTCAAAAATCACAGCTAGGCTTCTTGTCCCATCACCAAAGATGACCAAATAATATATGAGCCCAAGCTAATCCAATTCTAGTAATAATCGGACTAGACTATTCTGATGCACCAGATAACTCTCAGTCTTAGATCGTCAGATGTCAAATTTGCTTCAACTTGAAATTTCACTTCATCAGGAAATTGAGAGAGAAGTGTCACTTTGCAGGTTCAGTAGAAGTGTCCAGATGGTAAGGCCAAGGGTTGCTAAGATGCCATTCGTTTATGATATTTCTTCTGCCCCAGAAAGATGGCGGCGCCGGCGGCGAGGGCCCCCTCCGGCAGTCCAGCGCCGCCGCCTTTTGAGCTCGATGACTCGTCTCTACGCCGCTGCGTTTTCACTGTGGAAGCTTCTGTCTCAAGAAAAAAAAAAGGCAAAACAAGTTGATGGGTAACTGGATGGGCCTAGGATTTAAATGGGCCTGGCTCAGCATCCTGGGCCATGTGAACTGATCAGGTTTCTCAACAAAAATTTATGAAGTAATTTTAAGAGCTTCCATCTGTCCGACTCTATTCAAAAAGTATGTGATTTTAGTTTTGTTCAGAGTAAAATTCATTTGAATTTAACCAAGTTATATAAATTACATCAATGTTAACCAACAACAGTAAATTAGTTTTCATTAAACCTACCATGAAATATGTTTTGGTACTGCACTTGTTTGGTATTGTACAGATGTTAACATATTTTTGTTTAAGAGATTTAACTTAGGAAAAAAACATAAAACGACCAATATTTTGAACAGAGGAAGTATTTATTTTCAAATTCATTTTCTGATGTTTGCTTTGCTTGAGTAACACAGACCCTAACTGTCAAAATCCAGGCCCACAAAATCTATCATAGACAAAGTGGCTGAAGACAAAACTTGTACACATTTGGATTTCTGCTTCATATCCAGCGTGCATAAAACTTATTGTAGAGCACAAGTCAACCACCAGATGCCTGCATACAGGCAATTGCATGGACAGAAGAAGTTCAGACGCATTGCAAACATTTTTCTACTAATTCAAATAACAGTATCCAGCCTTCTAGGCTTTCCAGAATAGCTAACAAGTTCATAACTAGTGCAAAGATTAAAAGTAGCAATGGAACACAGCTGGAAACTAAACTGCAAGTCTGCGAGCTCTCATCTACCACAATGTGCATTATCCATTGCAAATGCAAGCTTCTGTTCTCTAAGGAAATTCAAGGCGAAGTTTCAGCACAAGCAGATGGAGTTCATCGAACACTTGCCATCAGCGATAGAGCATGCTTGGGTACACCCAGAAGACCTGCAGCTGGGTGTACCAGTTCCTCTTGAACCCAAGGTAAGAACTATTGTCTGGATTCCACACAGCATTAGCATCATCACCAAGCCCATGCAACACCAAGGGTGGGTCATAATACCCGTAGTACAAGCAGTTGCTCCTCCCGCTCCATCGTCCTAAGTTGGCGCAAGAAAACGCAGGGCTGCTCACATCACACCCAATAAAAAGCGAGTAATTCTCTAGCTTCTTCACCTCCACCCAAGCTGCAGGCACAGTTGACATTTCGAGGCGATAGGCTTTGTACTCGACAGGTGCTCCACTGAGCGAAAGGATTATGCAATGGTCGACCACCAGGAGCATATCACCACCACACACCATGATCCATGGCCCTAGATATGGGCATTCATCCGGGCGATCCCGCCACACAGCCACTACTAGAAACAAGAATTTTCTTGTGTGCCGAATATTTTTTTCTGTCGGTATATTAAAACCTCACAGAGTCACAGGGATAATCGATTTATTCTGTAGGTTTGGTTTACTCACAGGGAAATAAAAATAACCCTGTAGGTTTCCCCACAGGGAAATAAGTTTACAGGATAATTGAATTTTGTTTCATGTTGTTTCTGTTAGATTTGAGCTCACATGTTAATTTTAGGGCTGCATTGCCACCCAATATTTCGCAGTGCGCGTGATTTGCATCCTTTCGTGCCTTCCTCACCCGCTGCCTGTCCAAAAATCTCTCCGAGCCACGCATGATGAGGAAAATTTTCCTGTGGGTTTTTCCTATTTCCTTGACAGTATTTGCCTATCGGTACACCGATAGAAACAATTCTCCTGTGGGCGTTTCCTATTTCCTTGATGTTTTTTTGGCACACAGGAAAATTTCAGTTTTAAAAATAGTGAGTTGCTATCTCCTGCAGACCAAGCTGGCTCCTATTATAGCTGATGACCCTCTGCAGGTTGCCACTGACCATACCACCAAAAAGAAGCATAACGGAATAGATTCATTAAGCTTGAATTCAAGTCGCTGTCAGTTCTGATTTCGTGCCAAGCAGAATCATCTACCTGCAGCTATGCCAGCTACTAGTATGACAGCGAATGCTAATCAGCAGAATGGAAGCAAATAATGCTCTCCCTACCACTCCAGAGACATGAAACTCGGGAGTCTTGAAGCTATGTAATTGTATACTATTGTTTGTTTGGCACTAGATGTGAACTTCCATCCTAGACAAAACTATTCTACTAGTTCCAACAAGAAACTCCATCCGCCTATATAAACTCAATCACATCCCCTGGCGCCTCAATGAGGCGGCCGACACGCTAGCAAAAGTAGCATCCAGCCGAGAGCCAGTCCCAATAGGTGTCTTTGCCAGTGATCAACACAAACCCTCGGTACGCTACGTGGGGTCGAAACAAGCCGACGATGGCCCTTCTAGTCCGACCCCGAGGCTGATCCGCCAACTGCTCCGCCCGACCCCGAGGTCATGGAGCTTGAAGAGGACCCAGCAGTGGAGTCTGATCCCCTCGATGACTGGAGAATGCTTTACCTCAACTATCTCCTCCACGATGTACTACCGACCGACAAGACGGAAGCCCGACGGCTCACACGACGCGCCAAGTCCTTCGTTCTTGTAGAGGGCGAACTCTACAAACGAAGTCACATTGGAATTCTGCAACTCTGTATCCTTGGCGAACAGGGAAAACTTCTGCTGAGCGACATCCACAGTGGAGCATGCGGTCATCATGCTGCACCAAGAACCTTGGTTGGGAATGCATTCCGACAAGGTTTCTACTGGCCCACCGCAGTAGCCGATGCCGAGCAAATTGTACGCACCTGCGAAGGGTGCCAATACTACGCTCGGCGAACACACCTCCCGGCACAGGCTCTCCAGATGATCCCCATCACGTGGCCCTTCGCGGTCTGGGGCTCGACCTGGTTGGGCCACTCAAAAAGGCACCCGAGGGCTTTACCCACCTGCTTGTCACCATAGACAAGTTTACAAAATGGATTGAAGCTCGACCAATATCCATAATAAAATCCGAGCAAGCAGTGCTGTTCTTTCTCGACATCATCCATCGCTTTGGAGTACCGAACTCCATCATCACAGACAACGGCACGCAGTTCACCGGTAGGAAATTCATTCGCTTCTGTGATGAACAACACATCCGAATCGATTGGGTAGCCGTCGCGCACCCCCGGACGAACGGGCAGGTCGAGCGTGCAAACAGCATGCTTCTTCAAGGCCTTAAACCCAGAATTTTCAACCGGTTGAACAAATTCGGCGCGCGTTGGCTCGCTGAGCTCCCGGCTATGCTCTGGAGCCTAAGGACAACTCCTAGCCGGGCCACCGGCTACACACCTTTCTTCATGATCTACGGTTCCGAGGCCATTCTCCCAACAGACCTCGACTATGGAGCACCAAGAATCAGAGCATATGACGAACAGGGAGCTGAGGCATCTCACCAAGATGCCATGGACCAGCTAGATGAAGCCCGCGACATCGCCCTCCTCCGTTCAGCTAAGTACCAGCAAGCGTTGCGGTGGTACCACAGCCGACGGGTGCGGGGTCGAGCCTTCAACGTCGGAGACCTCATCCTCCGTCTGGTGCAGAGCAATAAGGATCGCCACAAACTCTCCCCGCCCTAGGAAGGGCCTTACGTCGTCGCGGAAGTACTTCGCCCAGGCGCCTACCGGTTGAAAACCATCAAAGGCGAGGTCTTCACCAACGCCTGGAACATTGAGCAGCTACGTCGCTTTTATCCTTAAAATAAGCATACACTCTTCCTTATCAGTTTTTGTCATAATAATACCCCGATCCTTAGTGACTTCCGACCCCCGTAGATAGCGAGGGGTCAGATCTCACTCGGGGGCTGGCTTGAGATCGTAACATATGACATATGTAATACAAGTATTACGCTTGCAAAAAATTCCTGTGTTATACTTACAAACAATCTCTAAGTTTTCCATTCGCCTCATAAACAAGTTCCAGGGGCTAAGATCTTGGAAACCAATTCTGAGTATAACTGGTAAGACTACCCACGCCCCAGCGGCTACAACTTCTTTGCTCACCAGTTCAATCAGAATTAGTTCACCCACGTTCCTAGCTTCTTATAACTTAGACCATGAGAAGAGTCGGAAAGCACTAAAATCTTTCCTACAGAAAGGAGGGAAGATAAAAATTGCTTGCCATAAGCTAAGGATATAATTTTGTTCCTTTTTTGCACAAATTCGTCACTTACAAAGCGATTTCATTACAAAAAGGAACAATATACTTATAAAGAACTGTTTGCTCGGGGGCTTCCCCACAAAGTTATTTCATTACAATCTCTGCTTAGCTCTACTACAAGTACTACTGCGGTCACCGCGCCATGCTCTCCATCGACAACGCCCAGGGCATGTACGCGGGCCAGCTCGCCTACTGCGGTCGCCGCGCCACGCTCTCCATCGGTGACGTCTAGGGCATGTACACGGGCCAGCTCGCCTACTGCGGTCACCGCGCCACACTCTCCATCGGTGGCATCTCGATATCCCGCCGCTTCGCTGGATCCTTGAAGGCGCCACCATCTGCGACGTCTCCGCCGGAGCGTCCGAGGACTACGCCATCGTCGTTAGCCACAACCTCGACAACGATGCCACCGCCAGGGCATCTGGGGACTATGCCATCATCCCCAGCCATAACCCTGACAACGGTGTATGGGCAGGAAATGCCTCCCGCCAAAGGAGGAGCACAGCGGAGGACGACGCAGTCAACGACGTACGACACCCACCGGCGCCTCTTCTCCTTCGACAACAACGACTCCTCAGCAAGGGCAGTACGCACCATCTTATCTACGCTGGATGACCTCCGGCTCGACATCACGCGCCAGACTCGTGAACAAATTTGTGAGTTCTCTCTCTCTCTAGCATTACTCTTCCTCACTCAGGAATTACCGCGACGCACGGACGTGTTTCGACGGAAAGGAAGAAGAAGGAGAGATAGCGGCTCAGAGGCAGAAGAGGAGGTGGGATGAGAACCCCTCTCCCCCTCCCTATTTAAAGAGGAGGCACGGTAGCGAAGGAAAGGCGAAAGGTTGGACGAAAAACCCTCTCCCTTCCCCTCTTTAAATACGGAATCAATGCTGATGGATATCTGAGGGGACGCACCGAAAACTGACAGGACGCACCCTGGTCGACGAGGCGTCCCTCTTTGGTCAAACTGAGCACTGCCTGGGTATGGCTCGCCACTGACCCACTCCGGACGTGGCAATTAAGGCGCCCACGTAGGCAGACAGCCCTTCACCTCCCCGTGCAGGACCAAGGATGATCCAATGACGGGACCTTTCGGATCTCCTGGGCCGGCCGTTCGGCCAAGAAGACACGACGAACGAACGTCCAAAGAAAGGAGCCTTTCGTCACTCATATCTACCAAGGTAACCTTACCGACTCCACTTTCATTTCAATCATATTATACGTATACAAAACATCCCAATGCTTCATGCCACATCACGAAACGGCCGTCACCTCATTCGATATAAGCGACCACAGGCCGAGGTTCGAAGGTCGGCCCACAAAGGGCTCGAGGCCACCTCATGCCGAACAGAGCCAGGGAGAGATAACCGAGACAAGCCTCAGCGGCCCTGCCTGACCCCGCTCAGAAGCGGACAGGGACGTCTCGACCTTCTCTCGTTCGATTCTAACCCTGAGCCAAACCCACAGAATCTCCATTGAGGAGAGGCCATCGGGCCCCCTGAGCTTATCGAACAACTCAGGCATCTACCGGGAGGCGGGTTAAGAAGTTGTGGAGTGCCACCAGAGGGCTCTGCCGACCCCATCAGCAAATGATGGACCTAGATTCCACACGAACGTACCCGTTAGCGAGCTCATTGAGCGCGATACTCGAGCCATCGAGGCAAGTGTCGTTTACTCAGCCCCTCCGATTGCGAAAACCGAGGATGGGGTAACACGCAAATAACGGCCGACCCCTATCAGACCCTAACAAGGCTCGAGGGCTCAAGCCAAACAATACAGGGACATAGGTTCAAAGGCCCCACCTTGCCAAGCCCATAGAGTCCCCAGTTGGGATTTCTGTTGGAAGACAGGGCGGGGAATATTGCGATGACATCCATGGACTTTGTCAACCCTGTCACCAAAACCACAGTTCCGATCTCCAGTAACCCCCAACCCTAGCAAACGCAGGGGGTCGGACCTTACTCGGGGGCTGTTAAGGTATGGCTACCTCCTTTCTTTCCTTCGGAACAATCTCCTCGCATTATAATCAGCGGCATAATTCAGGGGAACATCGTAAAAAATCAAATCGCAAAAAATCAAACAAAACGAAATTACGACGCAAAATCACGAAAAGCGTCTAGACTCGAAAAATACCGACACTTGTCCACATATTACATATAAGTTGTTCTCAAAATTGTTCGACTAATTACTCCCGCGGAGGGAGAACCATCTCTTTCAGATTGTCTGCCAGGTTCTTCGCAAGGGGAGCAACCATCTTCTCCATTTCCTCCAGCTCTTCATCCTCATAGGTGGACGGAAAGCCTTCGCTCATCACCTTCAGGTTTATTTCCTTCTCGTAATGAGCGTGGGCGACGGTGAAGGCCTGGGTAATCCCAGCGTGAAAGGCACTCTCCTCAAGTTGGCCCACCCGAGCCGTGATACCTGCGACACAAGCCACGAGCGGGCTGGTCTCCACCGGCTCCGTCACATTCAGGGCGTTAAGGACCACCCCGACCGCAGCTTGTAGAAGATCATGCTCATCGCTCTCAACCTGAAGGGCCCTTCGCGTATAGGCAGCCTCTTTTTCTAGCTTGATGGAGACGTTCTCAGCACTCAACCTTCCTTTCACCACGTCACCAAGCTCCGCCTGGAGAGAGCGGACCACCGCGATGTCCTCGTCCACCTTCTGTTGGAGGGCCGTGGCCCTACTCTCGGCCTCCCGATGGAGTTCCCGCTCCATCTCCAGCTCCTTCAGGACTTCGCCGGTCTTCTCGTTGACCACGGTATTCCTCTCCAGCAGCTTGTCTTGCTCTTTCTAGAGCCTGGCAATCTCCTCCCCATCCAGCTTAGACCTCGCCACTAGATCCTCGAACATCCCATGGGCCTCCCCTGCGTCCTGACGCGCCTAGGCCTCCTGCTCATGGGCGGTAGCAAGCTGGGCAGCCATGTCTGCTCATAGCTGGGCCTCCTCGAAAAGGCAATCCCTCTCCGCCTTCTGCTCACAGA
>NW_027096180.1:0-60000 GCF_019320115.1 Miscanthus floridulus
GAAATTGGGACTTTTTCTGGCTATGAGCAACAAGAATCTGAAGAGGAAGAAGATTGGTATCAGAAAAGCGAAAACACAAAAACATGGGCAGAAAGAAGAAACCCCAGCAAATACCTGGGTAGTAGGAATAACAATCTCATGGAAGGCTCCTCTGGCCTGGTCCAGGGTGTTCAGCATGGTCGAGATCCCGATGTCAAGACCCTCCCGCTCCATGCTCTCGGAATGATCATTGAGCGAGAAAAGGGCCGACGTCGGGTCCTGAGCAGCCATCCACTGAAGTGGCGGCTCCCCCCGCGTGGGGGAGCGGTCTCCTCCTGACAAAGGGGCCGGGGGTGGCTCCCTCCTGACCCTATGCGGTGCCACTGCCGCACTCGAGGATCCTCTGACTGGATCTTCCTCCATCTGGGCCACTTTGAGCGCCACGGGTGGATCCACCTAGGCCTTCGGTGGCGCGGATTGCACTACGTCCTCGTGCGCTACCACAGCCATACCCGGCTAGTCCAGGCTTGGCGCAGTCACGACCACCTCCACCGGCGATATACGGCCCTCGACCGGCTGTACCACGTCTGCCATTAAGGAAGCCGCCTGCTCGGTAACCTCCGTGGGCATGGGTGCCACCACAGACGCCGTCGAGTCGGCCAACGCGGCCCCGACGTCGGCATCACTCCTGCCCGAAACAGGGGTGATGGCTGGCAACGCCATCTGTCCCGCTTGAATGGCGAGGCTCTTCTTGGGCGCCAGCCCCAGAGGGTGACCCGTCTGCAAGAACCTGCACAAAGGTAGTAACCATTAAGTCAAAATAAAAATGGAGAAAGGATGAAAACAGAGGAATTAGCACTTACATTGACGTCCTCGGCCGGCGGAAGCGTTTTGGGGATGGATCCCCAGATCCCTACCCTGACTCATCTGGGCGAGACCGTTTCATGCCTACCCCCTGCTCTGGAGCAGGGGGTTCATCTCGTCGGGCGTGGCACCGGAGTCGCCCCCTTCTATCGTCTCACGGGGCCCGACACCGGAGCCGCTCCTCTCCATCGTTTCATCGGGCATGGCACCGGAGCCGCCCCCTCCATCGTCTCATGGGGTGTAGCACTGGAGCTGCTCCCCTCCATCGTTGCCTTAGGGGTGGCGGCAGCAAGCCTGCCCCCCCCCCCCGTCCACCGGTCCTCGGCCGGCACGCCGTGCGAAGCGGCGGACTCACCGGCCTCCACTAACCTCATCGATCTACTTCCCTCCGCGTGGAAAGGGAAGGGCCCCTACATGAATGGGTGGCCATTCATCAGCGTGTCCTCGTCCTCCAGGATGTCCCAATCCACGCCGACAGCTACCTCGTCGTCGTCATCATCATCATCGTCATTGTCGTCGTCCTCACTGCTCACGTCCTCTCCGCGATCCCATGCCTCCTGCTTCAGTCGTTTCGCCTTCTTCATCTCTTCCCTTGCTTTCTTGTCCTGCTCGGCCACGAGTCGATTCGTCGCCGCCACGACCTTGTCCTTCGGTAGTGGAACTGGGCTATCCTTAAAGACCAGCATCCTCGGCTGGTCCCAACGTCATAAAAGCAAGTGTTAAAAAAATGGAGATCCAGGAAAAAGAAAAGAGCACGGGAGAGGAGGGCTTACGAATCAAAGAATCCAGGCTCCGGCCACCTTGGGGGTGTCCGGGCACCAGATACACAATGTCAAGGACCCTGCCTATAGAATCCTTCATCGGCTCTGTCACCTCCTTGATGCGCTGTGCCACTTCTGAATAAGGGAGCGCCTCATCAACGAGCACCGTCCCCTCGAACGATATCCCGGGCATCATCCGATGCAGGGGAAGCACACGCGCCATCAGTGGCGCCACCCTCCTCGCATGGTAGGCACCGATAATCCCCGTCCCCTTTACACCCCGACCCTTCAGGGCTTGGAGGGCGGAGAGAAGGTCGGAGATGTGTTTCTTATCTTTGGACTGGACGCCCCAGCCCCACGACTCCAGAGCATCCACAATAAGGCGCCCAGTGTACTTTGGTAGGGTGGCACTCACATCATCCCTAACATAAAACCACTGCAAGTGCCATCCCTTGTTAGATGTCACCAGACGCATGTATGGATAACCCTTCGACCGGGTATGGCGCAGATGAATGCTGGCACACCCCATCGGCGCATTCACATCTTTCCCCCCAATCTTCCTCTTCGATAGACTAATGCTAAAGAAATACCGCCATAGATCAAAGTGGGGATCGATCCCCAGGAAACCCTCGCACAGGGCCACAAATGCTGCCATGTGTTGAATCCCATTGGGAGTTAGATGCTATAGCTCTACCTCATAGTAATCCAGCAGCCCCCGAAGGAATCTATGCGCGGGTACCCCGAATCCCCGCTCATGAAAGATGGCAAAAGAGACAACATACCCTTCAGGCGGCACCGGCTCGCCCTCGTCGCCAGGTAGCAGCCACTCCTGGACGACGGACTATGGGTGGAGAAGGCCACGGCGGACGAGACCCTCCAGACGCCGTGAGGTGATGTTAGATCTGCCCCACAACTCCATTAAAGCAATAGGGGGAAGGGCAGGCGCGAGCTTGACGACGGCTACAACACGAGCGCAAGCCGAACGATGGTGGCGACACGGGCACAGGAAGCTAGGGCGGTTGGTGGTGGATGTTTCAGGACTCAAAGGTAGGGGAGCGAAATACGGAACCCTGGGGGCGAACCCCGCGGTTTCATAGGGGGCGACGAACGCGAGAAGGGCAACCGTCCGCCTCGATCTTTGGGCCTGCCACGCGCACCACCGTGTCATGTCGCGGGACACGCGCCCACAGTCCCTATCCTCTCACCCCAAAAATCTCGGTGGACGGTTCGCCTTCCCCAGGTGAATCCAGACTCTCTACCCACCTGGGAAACGCAAGCCACGAAGGCCTTTTTTCCCTCTCCTTGGCCCACCTAGGGCCTCGAAGCACAGCGGTCGGCCCAACTGAGGAAGGGTCCACGAACGACCCGAAATCAAGGGCACAAGCACCAGTCAGGTCAACCATGAAATAAGTTCCCCGCGAACGGGATACCACGACCCTCTTGAAAAAAATGACCAGTTGACAAAAAGATTAAGTCCTTCAGCCTTACCCACAAAGGGACCGATACAACCCCTCGGGCGACTCTACTCAAATCACCCAGGGGCTCGGGGGCTACACCCATCGGGTGCGCTCGCGCACACCCTCTGGCAAAGAAACTCCAACGAAATCAAAAAAACACCCTCCAGGCGGTTCTACTCGAATCACCTAGAGGCTCGGGGGCTACTGTCGGGGACCTAATACCAGGGTACCCCAGAAGGTGGAACCAATAACCACCGACCATTAAAAACTTCTGGACGCACAAGAGCGTTGCTTCACCCCTTACTGGGGTAATAGGAGCTTGGTTCCACCTCGCTCGACGCCTTTGGGGTGGGCTCGGTCTCGCCCGAGGGCCGAGGATTAATCTCTGTCTCGCCCGACGCCTTTGAGGTGGCTCTACCTCGCCCGAGGGACTTAGGGCTAGTCTTTGTCTCGCCCAACGCCTTTAGGGTGGGCTTGGTCTCGCCCAAGGGCTGAGGGATAGTTTCCGCCTCGCCCGACCCCAGAGGGGCAGGGTTGGTCTCGCCCAGGAAATAGGGATTGGTCTCCGCTTCGCCCGACGACAAGGATGATAGAGACAGGGCAGGACAAGACGTTCGGGTCAACCATGGCTCCAAGAACCATACCCTGCGCCCTGGCAGGAAAAGTACTGCCAGGGGAGGACGGGACGGGTGCTTTAGACCCTTCCGGGCGCAGCAGGGCCTGAAAGGTTGTACAGGTGCGTGCTCCTCACCCTGTAGAATTGTAGGCGCCGCCTTTAGACCTGGGACACGGAACCCGACGAAGATATACGACAACCGCTACACTCCAAAAGAAGATTTGCTATCTCCACGAACGATGGGAATTCCGTCACCACGCTGTAGACCTGAGGGAGCAGCGCCTGCTTCCCGACCCCTCAGGTCCAAGGCCAGAAGGTCTTGACCTCGGCGTTACTCTGGACCCCGACCCCTCGACACTCCGACGAAGACTCACAAAAACCAGAAGACGTGCGGAGCAAGGCTGGGAAAGGCTAATAAGTCAAAACCACTGTACTACAGCCCATACCCTGAGCAGGATAACATTCTGTAATCAACCTGACACACTACAGGGACATCAACAGTGTTGTAGACACTTATCTTTCTTAGCACTCATCAGAATGAAGGACCAGGCCGGGTAGACGTGAACCACAAGATTAGATAAAGCCCTCATCCTTGTAAAAGCCACCCCCTTAATCTATAAAAGGGGATGCGCCTATCCCATAGAGGGGGGACGGAAAATAAGACCGAACAAGAGAACGCACTCATACACACAATCAAGCGGCTACGAAGCTCTTGACCAACTTTCAACCCTTCCATCAGAGACTTGGGACCAGTCCCTCTCTCGATCGTTTGTACCCCTTACTACATATCATTCACGGTGCTAATAACACGAACAGCAGCACACTAGACGTAGGGACATTCCGCCCGAACCAGTATAAATCTTGTGTCCTTTAGCACACCATCCGAGCCTAACACGCATTACTATAAATTTACTTGCCGGTGCTTGTACAAAACACCGACAAGAAGCTACAATAAAGAAAGCTCTCTCATACCATGTGCTACCAGTGTCATGAAGCGGGACACCTTGCAAATGGTTGCCCTAACATTGAGAAGCTCAAGAATATAAAAGAAGAAGAGAGGCTAAAGCATGTCAAGTGCTTCAAGTGCCGCACTTGGAGTCATCTTACCTCAATGTGCCCAACCAAGCAATTGGTGAAGCAACAAGTGAAGCCTCAACCAAAGCCACAAGTTGAGCAAGAGAAGACACCCCAAGTTCAAATCAAGATCAACCATAAAGTTGGTGGTGACTTGATGATAAAGAAGAAGAAAACAAGAAGGGGTAGAAAGGCAAGGCATCCAATGCAAACTCAAGATGCCAAGATGATGAGCAAGAATGAAGATGAGAAGAAAGATTATTCTCACATCAAGTGCTTCAAGTGTGGAAGTACGGGACACTTTGCCTCTAAGTGTCCTACCAAGCTTGAGAAGAAGGCTCAAGCAATCCATGAGAGGCAAGGCAATGAGAAGCACCATATGAGCAAGGAAGAGAAGGCTTAATCAAAGAGAAAGTGCTACTCATGCCGGGAAAGGAGACACATGGCACATTCATGTCCTCTAGGTGACATTTCTAAGCCTATTTCAATTGTTGATAATAATGTGCTTAGAAAGGATGGTAATGGTATCTCATTGGTTGTAATTGCAAAACATCCCGCTATTCATACTAAGGCTACGCCTAAGTATGTTGCTCCTAACTTGAGAGGATCCAAACTAGTTTGGGTACCATCAAAAAATGGATGATTGATTGTAGGTACCATCGGTATTGGAGACTTGAGTCAATTGATCTCACATTGTTCATCATATGTTGAATCAAGTTATGAAGCTTAGTGTACATCCTAACCCAATGTCAAGAGAAAATTGAGTGAAGTTCAAATGTGCTATAACATACAAGTGTCAATTTTAAGTTGTTGGTGATTCATTGGATATATTTGATGACTTGCAAATAATTAAGTTGAAACTTGCTAATTTGGATGATCATGAGCTAACCAAGGTATATCTCTTGTTGATCATTTCATTTGGGTGCATATGAGTTGATTGAATTGGATAAATATGCAAAGTTGCTTGTTATGAGATGATTGAATGGATAATTGATTAGTAGTCAAGTTTGGATTGATTTGTGTTGGATAAATTTATGAGATTACTTTTAGTAAGTGATTTGAATGAATATATGTCTTATGAAAGTATTCAAACAAGTTAGTTTCAAGTTTGATTTACATTTGATGAAGTATAGCCCAATAGTTAAAATCTGTCCTATAATTGAGAATCTGAGCTAGCTGTGATCTTAGCCATATTTGAGTAATCAAAACCTATTGGATTGGCATAAAAATTGGTGTACATGCTCTAGACTTATGGTATAAGATGCTGTACAATTTTCATGAGAATTTGATAAGAAATGCTTTAGTTTTGGAGTAGATCTTATCAGCTATAGTGCAGCAGTTTTCAGCATATAGCAGTGGTGGAAGAATTGAAATATGATAGTAATATAGAAGTCAAATAAAGCTCAAATTTTTACAGATGCTAGATAACTTAGTAAAGAACATCTCCACCAAATTTCATGGTATTTAGATTTGTACTTTGGGAGATATGCTTATTTCTTTGAAGGGTATAAAATCTGTCAGAAAAGTGACAAATGTTGGATTGATCTAGAGTCACTTTGATTGAAAGGTCCTCAAGTTGAAAACATGTTTACAAGTGTTTGAGGTATCTAAGTTTGGCTTTGAGATGATCTAAAAGCATGACAAGAAAAGAGTGCAAGGCCATTTAATTGTGGAGTGTACTTTGCACACTTTTAGTACTCAAGATGAAGATCAAGATCAAACTTAAGTTGAAGATGAAATTTAAGCTCTAGATATGAATGGAAATCATTTGGTAGAAAGAAAAGAACTTAAACAAGAAGAAAGAAAAGGACTTAAAGAAGAAATCAAGGTTACTCATCAAGTTAAGTCCATCACTTGGATCAATCAATCAAGTCATTTCAAGTGAGTATCAAGAATGATTCTTGAAGAAAGGTCACTTCTCCCTAGTGTAGGGGCTTGCCGCCTATGTGTAGGTAAACCAAGTGTGGTACTTGGAAGGCTAATATGGAAGTGGTGATCCGAGGAACATTTGAGATGCTTATTTGAAGCAATCAAAAGGATTGATCAAGAAAAGCAAGCAACACCCAAAAGAGAGCTAATCATGATATTTCAAGTGGTATTCTCAAATTAATGCTCTTATGCAAGCAAAGATCAAAAGATAAAGCAAGTCAACCACAACAAGAAAGAACACTTGATCATAAGTGGTATTCATCTTATATGGGTGAAGAATAAAATTCGACATGATATCTATTGGTCTTCACCAAGTTTATAATTGGACTTCACATTGCTATTGGAGTAATAAATTGAAATCTATGTGACTATCCTCTACTCCAACATAGCAAAGGTATCATTGTAATGTGCATGATCATTTCATCCCTTACTAGTATGCGGTTAATGCATATAGTACATTCTTCATAGGATCATACATAACAAATGAAATGTTTAAATTCATAGCTTACCACTATTGTTTGAATGATTACTTGATATAGTGGTTAGTATATGAATTTGTTCATGAGCTAGTGATCCCAAGTACTTAATCTAATTTAGATTGCTAACAAGTGACAAGTACAACATTGGCAAGATAACCCTTGCAAGAGGTGTGAAGAAGCTTGTCATTGGTTCAAACCGGACTTGGAAGCTTAGTCAAATCAATTTAGTTCAAGTCAATCATAGAAGCTCATGATAGTGATAAGAGTACAAGCATAGGACAACAATGCAAATGGATATCTAGTTTGTTTGTTTCAAATGGTATCTAGACTCAAGTATTTTATCAAGGATCTACAAATAATGTCTAGATCAACTCACAAGTGATATCCTATAAGTGGTACTCATGAAGATAGCAAATATTCAAGAAATGATCTTTATTGATAAATCCAACAAGTGGTTCCTAATTAGAAGATTCTTTTAAGTGGTATCTACTTCATACAAGTGGTATTATATCTATACATAGTATCAATCATGCAAGACAAATGGTTCCACAAGTGATCCTCAACTTTAAGTTATCATCAAATGAAGAATGCATCCCTCAACTACAAGATCTCAAGTGTATCAAATGGATGACCCATGCTATCACATAGGAGGAGGTGTCCCACAAATTGATATCAAGATCAAAGATCCTATGTGTGGTATTTCAAGAAGCCCTACACAAGATACAAGTGGTATCTACAAGTGGTGTCATTCCAACAATCAAGTGATGTCCATAAAAAATGCAAGATTCAAGCCTCAACCATCTACCCCAAATGTATACCTTTGCATCAATGAGAAGCACACCTTTTATGGAAATTGATAACAAAGGGGGAGAGATTGTACAAAGATATGAAAGCCTCTATAGGGGGGAGAGATAAATTGTGAAAGGGGAGAGATAAGATATGAAAGCTTAGGAGGTTGGACATGAATATGGACAAAGAGGGAGCAACATTGAAGAAAAGAGATGGGTCAAAATTCTTGGACAAGAGAAGCACACAAGTAGGGGGGGCAAGCTCATGAACTTTGATTGATTGCATTTGATATGTGCATATTCATGTGCTTGCTTGCATTGCATAAGCTTTCAAATTCAATATGCATGCTTGTGTGGTGTATGCTAGTTGTAAAACTTAAATGATGATTTGATAACTAGCATGCATAAGATGATAACTAGACACTTGGTATGTTTTTCAAGTAATGCTAGTACCTTGCTTTTAATGTTGATCTCACAAGGTATCTAGTGCTCTTATTTCCAAGTGATATCTAGCTAACCATGGTGCTAAGGATGAACTTAAAGGTGCAACTCCGATTGGTACATGCTTCAAAGGTTTATTCTATACACCTTAGCATCATTTGATAGTAATTACTCTCCCACAATTTTAATCTATGCATATGTGTGAGCTTCAAATCAAATATTCTAGCACATATGTAGGGGGAGCTAACACTACCATCTCGGGTTTGTGGTACTTGTCCAAAATCATTTTCACATGGTAAAATTGCTTGGGCAAGCAACATGAATCCAAAAGAGCTTAATTCCCATATCTTTGTAGAGTTGTCATCAATTACCAAAAAGGGGGAGATTAAAAGGTCCTTATTTGGTTTTGATAATTAAGTGACAACTTAGGTGGACTAATTGTGTTTATGTGAGATACACAGGTGATTAGTCCACAGGTACATGTGTGTGAGCAACATATGCCATAAAGGTGAAAATGGCTTGGAGATGTTGCAAAGCTCACACATGTTATGATGAAGAAGCTTAAGTGCACATGAGACATGACATTGAGTCATGTGATCAAGGTGAAGAAGATCAAGACAAGACTTGGCTTGATGGACTGGTTGCAAGCGTGAAGGTCAAGTCGAAGGCTTTGGAGTGATGGACCGCGTGGCGGTGAAGCTTGAGCAAGACTTGGCGCCGATGGACGATGGCAACGGTGAAGAGCAAGTAAAGTCAAGATCGATGAACCAATATGATCACAAGATGATATGAAGTGGATCATATCATTGTTGATCGTGTTGGTGCATGTGTTGCATCGACATTGGAGGAGATGGAATAGAATGCGCAAGGCAAAGGTATAACCTAGGGCATTTCATTTCACCAGTCATAGGTGTGTAGAGAAGTTTATGACCGGGTTTAGGATAGATGGCCGTACTATCAAGAGGGGCAAACTTGTTTGCATATCAGTCATCTAGTGTCACTCGAGTGATCTAACTTTGCATCATCACTAGGATCGAGTGGCATGACAAGTTGAGTGGCTAACACCCTTGAAAATGTTTGTGAAAATATGCTAACACATGTGCACAAGGTGATACACTTGGTGGTTGGCATATTTGGGCAAGGGTGAAGAAGATAGAGTTGAAAAGGAGTTAGTCGCGCTGGTTACAGAGCTACCGGACGCGTCCGGTATGGTGATCGGACACGTCTGGTATTTGGCGACATACTTAGCGACCGGATGCGTCCGGTAGCCACACCGGACGCGTCCGGTGTGAATCAGCAAAGGCAGTGTTCGGTAGTGCAGTCGATCGAACACTAGCAGCGTCCGGTCCAGTGTGACCGGACACGTCCGGTCGCCAGAGGATGCTTACTGTACTCGACCGGACGCTGAGGCTCAGCGTCCGGTTGGTTTCTAACTACCGCGTCTGGTCGGCCCTGGAGGCTTACTAGACTCGACCGGACGCAGCGGTGTAGCATTCGGTCATTTCGTACTGAGCGTCCGGTCGTCGTGTCAGAGAGCCGTTGGAGGCAACGGTTGGACACGTGGCGGTCTAGCTGCTACCGGACACGTCCGGTATGCACGATCGGTGCGTCCGGTGCAGCGTCCGATCGACCCGAAAAACGCCTAGTGAAGGGGTAACGGCTAGTTTAGCCCTTGGGGCTATAAATAGAAGTGGCCTTCGGCCATGGCTGGGGCTGAGCAGAGCTGAGCACCTTGGGGGACTTTGTGTCCATGCTTGAGAGTGCTTAGGAGCCCTCCATCTCACACATACTTGATAGTGATCATTTGATTGTGTGAGTGAGCGATTCTAGTGCGATTGCATCGTGAGGTTGCATCGAGTGACACTAGGTGATCGAGTTGCAAGCCGGTGGTGCTTGTTACTCTTGGAGGTTGCCACCTCCTATACGGCTTGGTGGTGGTCTCCGTCTAAGCCCGCAAGAAGCTTGTGCGGCGCTCCGGAGAAGTGCTTTGTGAGGGGCATTGTGCTCGCCCCGCAGGAGCCGCGAAGAGCAACTTTAGTAAAGCGTGTCATTGAGGTCCCCTCACTTTCAGGGTAGGTTCTTGCGGCGCCCGACGTATGGGCTTGGCGGGTGATGCAAATTAGCCGCCGAACCACCAAGTGAGCGGTCGACACAACGGGCACTAGCGTGTTGGCAAACATGTGAACCTCGGGAGAAAAATCATCGTGTCAACCTTGTTCTTCCCGTTGGTTTACATCCCCGTTACACAAGCTTGCTATTACTTTCATATACATTGAGCTTGTGTTGTTGCTTTTGTAATTAGTTAGCTTGTGTAGCTAGCTAGTTACTTTCTTGCTTGTGTAGCATAGAAGTAGCTCCCTTGCGTGGCTAATTTGGTTTGTGTAACCTTGTTAGTCACATTGCTTAGTTTGTGTAGCTAAGTAATTGCGCTCTCTAATTTGGTATTGGTTGCCTTGTTATTGAGCATTGCTAGTGAGCTTAGTTGGCTTTATGCTTTTGCTTACTAGCATGTGTAGGAGCTCCCTTGTTGCTTAAAGTACTAGTGGCATAGGTTTGTGTAACCTTGCTTCTAGAATTGATTAGGCGAGCTCTAGCTAGCCCGGCACCTTTGTTGCTTGATTAGTATCTTTGGAAGGTGATAGAGAACATAGATAGAGGGGTGTAGTCTTGGCTAGACCGATAGTTATAATTCCATTCTTGTTTTGGTTAGCCGACGTAATTAATTTTAGAAAAGACTATTCACCCCACTCTAGTCCGCCATCTCGACCCTTCACCGTCATACTCCGTTTACATAATTAGACACCCTGATTTCAACAGTTACAGATAGATCTATAAGAAAACCAGTGGCAAATCCTTACAGCAGAAGTCATTGATCATCATAGCACAAAGAGAACATAGTGGGTTACAAAGCTTAAAGTCGTCATACTCTAATTACACAAGAGTAAAGTCCACCATATGTCCCTAAACTTGTACCGTCGTGTCATCCCGATCCTTAAACTCGCAAATCGACTGTTTATGTCCTCAAACTTGTTTGGCTATGTCATTCCGGTCCCTGAACTCGCAAATCAACCGTTTAGGTCCTTAAACTTGTTCAGTTGTGTCATCACAGTCCCTAAACTTGGTTTTGAGTCTCATCTAGGTCAAAACAGGGCGATTTAAAAACTTTATTTAAAAAAATAATTCATAACTTTTTCATATGAATTCGAATGAAGACAAACTTTATATCAAAATTGTAGCCCTCGAAATGATCTACAACTTTATAGTTGATTTTTTTTGAATTAAAACTGTTTAGGGTCCCAAAATATTGTTGTATGTTTATAGATTTTAAAATTTGAAATTATCAAACAATATTAGATATTGACATGGTCTATATGAAAGTTATAATTCTCAATACAATTTACAATTTTGTAGTTAAAAAGTTTTTTAATCAAAACTGTTTAGGGTCCTAAAATATTGTTGTAAGTTTATAGATTTTAAAATTTAAAATTAAATTTTGGGACACTAAATAACTTCAAATAAAAAACTTTTCAACTACAAAGTTGTAGATCACGTCAAGGGCTACAATTTTGATATAAAGTTTGTCTTCATTCGAGTTCATATGAAAAAGTTATGAATTATTTTTTGATATAAAATTTTTAGATCACCCTGTTTTTTGACCCAGATAAGACTCAAAACCAATTTTAGAGACCAGGATGACACAACTGTACAACTTTGAGGACTTAAACGGGTAATTTATAAGTTTAGGGACCAGAATGACACAACGGTACAAGTTTAGAGACCGAAATGACACAGAGGAACAAGTTTGAGGACCTAAACGGTCGTTTTGCGAGTTTTGGGACCAGGATGACACAACGGTACAAGTTTGGCAGTACAAGTTTAGGGACCGGTGATGAACTTTACTCATTACACAACTAGACATACCCAGGTTCTAACAGTTACAGATAGATCTCTAAGAAAAAGAAATCATTGATCATCACAGCACAACGAGAACATACTGGGGACAACCCATACAGGTTGCACCATTCTGCCGCAGCATAAGAAAATAAAGGCACGGGTGGATCTGGTGGCAACATGTTGCAGCGGTTTGCCCAACTCGAATGCAACCAAATGGCCAGAACTAGAATCATAGCAGTATACACAGTTGCTCCTCCCTCCCCACCTCTCTGGGTTCATACAAGGTAGTGGCTGAACTCTCGAGTCATTGCTGATGAATATCGCCCATTTCTCCAACCTCTCCACCTTCACCCACTTTGCAGGTTCAGTCGAAGTGTCAAGACAGTAAGCTTCAAATAAATCACTTTCGCGGCCAACCATGAGAAGCATGTCGCCTCACACAACCAGCCAAGGGTAGCTAAGATGCGATTTGGTCATGCTATCAATTCCACCCCAGGAAACTGGTATTTTCTGTAAGCGGATCTGGGGGGTCAAGTGCACCATGAACAGCCTACGATCAGAATCCATGCCAAAGACCTGACCTTTGAAGACTACAAATTGGACGAGTGACCCACTGCCAGGAGAGAGTTTCAACCAAGAGTTACTACCAACATGCCAAAAGAAGTTGGAGGACTCAGTGAAGACAATGAGATGTGAGTTAGGAGATGCTAGAGGACCTGTGAGGGTAGCATCATAGCAGTAGATCTCAGTATTTTCATCAACTGGCAGTAGTGGAGGTGAAACCTCAATACTAGTGAACACATCAAAAAGAAAACATGTTCTGTTGCTGCAGAGGATCATATGGCCAAAGGAAGCACCCTTAAATGCAAACTTATGCAAAGCAATTGATGGGCAGTTATTTCCATAATCAAAAGAAAGCAGCGGAATCTGAGAGCAAAGTAACATATCTTCGCTGCCTAGATCAATGACGTAACATGGGCATTTGGGTACAGAGGTGTTTCTGGCAACATTTGGAAAAGGGTGATGGGAGCAGAAAGGGACATTAGGGTCGAGGAGAAGAGGCGGAAAGAGTGCGTATAAGGTAGATTTGGATGGGTAAGATGAGAAGGCAGAGCGCCAGGGGTGGCAGGTGGATGCAAAGGCAAGAAGGTCAGGGAAGGACCCCAACAATTCAACAATGGAGTGCAGCAGGCCATCTAGGAGGCCTGCCCAATCTTGAAGCTTGGATATAACTTGCAGGCGAAGAGCTGCTTCTCTCTGTCAAATTGTAAACCCAAAGCAAACACATTAGCAGATTGAACTTGATAGAATGATGAGAAGAAAGCTGGTACTTTATAGGAAAAATGGCTAGCGCATATGGTTTCTTAAAATGTCAATCCTAAGCACAAGAATGCAGCTGAACAGAACATGCAAAATAATACACTCGCAAAATAAACATGTGATTTTTGTTGTGTAAAACCATGGTTAGATTACATGGATAATGCTGGTTTTGCTATGATAATGCAGTAATGCTTAGGAATGTGTCCAGCCTTCTTGCAGTATAAAGTCTTAGTATGTCGCTTCGATCAATAATTTCAAAGAGCCAGACCAGTATAATAACTTAACACGATTTATATTATTTTATCATCACAGTTATCATATGAGCCTATTCGAATGCAGAAAAATAGCAAAAGCATTGCTTTCCTACAATTTAACAATGGATAAAAAGGTAAGCTAACACTATTGGAGATACAGTAGCCATGCATTTTAGATCTGTGCAGCCAATAAAAAATCTTTTCAGTCCAGATCAAATGTAGTTCGATCCACAAAATATCAACTACAATCACCACACGATGCCCTTAATATTCTATTAGTTTAGATTTAGAACCAGAAGGAATCAAATAAAAAACTGAATGCTACTATCCTCTGCACGGTAAATGGGGGCTAGCTAGTCCCTTCCCTTTATACAGCAGTAAACTAAGAATACCAATATTTAAATGCCTCTAGTTCATTCAAGATTTCAATACTAGGAAGAACCAAGCAGTGCTTAGAAACCCAGCGCAAACGTTCTTGCATTAGGGTTAGGGATTTAGGGGATCCGCACAAAACAATAGAGGCGGAGGCGGAGGCGGAGAGTGTATGGTGTGGACGAGCAATGAGCCGATGGGCGTACACGACTGACCCTTAGCGGAGGCAGACCAGTAGATGGTGGCGCGGCGGCCTGCGGCGGCGAGGGCCTCCTCCGGCAGTCCAGCTGCGTACACTCTCCAAGTCCCCAGTCTCCACTCTCCACTGGAAGCTTCAGTGTGTTTGAGTTGGGCTACCTATTAATGGAGGGGGAGGCTTTTGCCTGGGCTGGGCTGGGCACCTCTGGCCTCTGGGATGCCCACTGGGCCGTGTGGTTTACTAAGTCTCTAAAAAAAAATTGCAGTGACTTCAAAATTTAAGAGCAATTTCTTTTCAAATCTGTTCTGACGTTTGTTTCACTTGTTTATGTAATCCATAAGCAGCAAAATTATGATAGACCAAGTAAAGAGAACATCTATATATTGTTCTATACACATTTGGTTTCCGCTTCATATCTCCTTTTTTTCCCCCTGAAGCATACAGATTGCATTGCGCAGCACAGTAAACAAAGCACAAATGCAATCACACCTAAGCGGTTGCATCTCCACACTGTGCTCTGTGAACCAGGGCCGTAGCAGGCTTAAATGCAGCTTAGACCTGAACCCAATAGCAACTTGTCTTATTGATATTTCGGAATTTCTAAACAACAATTGGCTATTGTTATTTATTGACAAGATTTCTGTCGGTTATCCAATGTTTTTTTTTTTTACTTTCATAACAGAGTTCAAACCTTGGGAACTTGAAGCTTAAAGCTGGCTTAGCTTCCACACGAGTGCCGAACAAACAAATGCCGAGTCACCAACTCCAAGCAACAGCATTGAAATAACAGTGCTTCTAGTACTTAGTTCCTTAAAACGCACAAGCATAAAGCTGGCTCAGAACATGAAAAATGTGATGAGTGTTGTACAAAGCATAAGTCGCCATACTCCATTTACATAATTAGACATACCCATGTTCCAACAGTAACAGATAGATCTCTAAGAAAAAACCAGTGGCAAATTCTTACAGCAGGAATCATTGGCCATCACAGCACAAAGAGAGCATACTGGGGACAATCCATATAGGTTGCACCATGCTGCCAAAACATGCGAAAATAAAGACATCAGACCTGGTGGCATCTTCAGGCAGTGGCTTGCCCAGCTCAAATGCAACCAAATGACCAGAACCAGAATCATAGCTGTATACACAGTTGCTCCTCCCTCCCCACCTCTCTGGGTTCATGCATGGTAGTGGCTGAAGTCATTGCTGATGAATATCGCCCATTTCTCCAACCGCTCCACCTTCACCCAATTTGCAAATTCAGTCGAAGTGTCAAGACGGTAAGCTTCAAATACAGGCCCTCTTCCTCGGAAATCATTTTGGCAGCTAACCATGAGAAGCATGTCACCGCACACCACCAGCCAACTGTCGGTAAGATGCCATATGGTCATGCTATTTCTTCCACCCCAGGAAACTTGTATCTCCTGTAAGTGGATCTGGGGAGTCAAGTGCACCATGAACAACCTACGATCAAAACTCATGCCAAAGACCTGGCCATTAAAGACTACAAATGTGGTGTGTCCCCTTGCGAGGAGAGGGCTTCGACCAAGAGTTACTACCAACACGCCAAAAGAAGTTGTATGACTCAGTGTAGACCATGAGATGTGAGTTGGGAGATGCAAGAGGACCAGTGAGGGCAGCACCATAGCAGATCTTAGTGTTTCCAAGAACTGGCAGTGGTGGAGGTGAAACCTCAATAGCAGTGAACACATCAAAAAGAAAACATGTTTTGTTGCTGGAGAAGATCATATGGCCAAATGAAGCACCCCAAAAAACAAACTCATCCAAAGCACTTGGTGGGCAGTTATTTCTATAATTGATAGAAAGCAGAGGAATCTGAGAGCAAAGTAACGTATCTTGGCTGGCTAGATCAATGACGTAGCATGGGCGTTTGGGTACAGAGGTGTTTCTGGAAACATTTGGAAAAGGGCGAGGGGAGCAGAAAGAGATATTAGGGTCGAGGAGAAGAGGTGGAAAGAGTGTGTATAAGGTAGATTTGGATGGGTAAGATGAGAAGGCAGAGCGCCAGGGGTGGCAGGTGGCTGCAAAGGTAAGAAGGTCAGGGAAGGACCCCAACAATTCAACAATGGAGTGCAGCAGGCCATCTGGGAGGCCTGCCCAATCTCGAAGCTTAGACATAACTTCAAGGTGAAAGCAGCTTCTCTGTGACAAATCGTAAACCCAAAGCAAATGTTAGCAGATTGAACTGGATAGAATAAAGGGAACAAAACTGGTAAATTTATAGAAAACATGGCTAGCACATATGTTTTATCAAAATGTCAATTGTAAGCACAAGAATGAAGCTGAACAGAACATGAAAAACAATACAACTTGCAAAACAAACAAGTGTGTTATGGTCCATGGTTGGATTACATGGATAATGCTGGTTTTGCTAAGATAATGCAGTAATGCACACAAATGTCCAGCCTTCTTGCAGTTTTAAAGTCTTTTGAGGACTGTCCCTCCGATCAGTAATTTCAAAGAGCGGACCAGAATATAATAACTTAACACGATTTATCATCATTGTTATCCTATTAGTCTATTCTATTACAGAAAAATGACTAAAACATTGCTTTCCTACAATTTAATGGATAAAACCTAAGCTACAATACTATTGGGGATGCAGTAGCCATTTCAGATCCGGTCAGCCAATAAAATGATATGCTTGGCACCAACGATTTAATGGATAATCTTTTCAGTCCACATCAAATGTGTTTTGATCCACAAAATATCTACTACAGTCATCAACATGAGATGCCGTTAATATTTTAGTTTAGAACCAGGACGATAAAAACTGAATGGTACTCTCCTCTGCACGGTAGTGAAGTAAGAACACCAAGATTTAAATACCTCCAGTTTATTCAAGATTTCAATACTTGGAAGAACCGACCAATGCTTAAAAACCCAATGCAAGGGTTCTTGCATTAGGGTTAGGGATTTAGGGGATCCGCACAAAACATGGGCAGAGGCGGAGGGGGAGAGGGTATGGTTCAGACGAGCAATGAGGCAATGAATGTACATGACTGACCGACAGACCGTGAGCAGAGGCAGACCGGTAGATGGCGGTGCGGCGGCGAGGGCCTCCTCCGACAGTCCGGCGCCTTCGAGCCGGGTGGCTGACTGCGTACACTCGCCACTCTGCAGTCTCTCACTGGAACTGGAAGCTTTGCCTCGGCTATGGATTCGGGAAAAGTTCACATTGCCTCGCTCAACTCCCGAAAACCCGTTTTTTCTTTCTAAATTTCAAAATTGGACAAAACATCTACCTCAACTTTTAAAAACCGTTCATCTTACCTTCTTATCCGGTTATAAACGGTTTTGAAGACGGTTTTGTCTTTTTCTTTTTTATTTATTTCGGTAGAATCTTTGAAAAATCACAGTAAATTATAGAAAAATCATAAAATAGAAAATCTAATTTTGTTGAACTCCACATGAGTAGATCTACACAGTGAATATATAATATGGTATGCTTTAGTACAAAGTTTTTGTTGTAGCTTTAGATCTATGTTTTTCTGTAATTAATTAGAATAATTCATAGCTGCAGTTTCTATGGTCCAATTGTGATAAAATTTTTATGGTGGCTTAATTATTGTATGCTTGAACTGTAGTAAAAATTTCATACTCATTGTTACAATGAGTATGAAGGTGGGCTAATTATTGTATGCTTGAACTGTAGTAAAATTTTTATACTTATTGTTACAATGAGTATGAAATTTCATACTCATTGTAACAATAAGTATGAAATTTTTACTACAGTTCAAGCATACAATAATTATGCCACCATAAAAATTTCACCACAATTGGACCATAGAAACTGCAGCTATGAATTATTCTAATTAATTACAGGAAAAACATAGATCTAAAACTACAACAAAAACTTTGTACTAAAGCATACCATATTATATATTCATTGTGTAGATCTACTCATGTGGAGTCCAACAAAATTAGATTTTCTATTTTATGATTTTTCTGTGATTTACTATGATTTTTCAAAGATTCTGCCGAAATAAATAAAAAAGAAAAAGATAAAACCGCCTTAAAAACCGCTTATAACCAGATTAGGGAGGTAAGATGAACGGTTTTAAAAGTTGAGGAGTTGTTTTGTTCGGTTTTAGAGTTCATGGAGAAAAAATGGATTTTCGCGAAAGCTGAGAGAGGTACGTGGACTTTTTCCTATCTATTAATGGAGGGGAAAGCTTTGCCTGGGCTGGGCTGCACACTGGGCACCTCTGGCCTCTGGGCTGCCCACTGGGCCGTGTTGTTTCACGCTCATAAAAAAAATAGTAGCATGAAGTGACTTCAAAATTCAAGAGCAATTTCTTTTCAAATCTGCTTTCTGACGTCTGTTTCACTTGTTTATGTAATCCATAAGCAGCAAAATTATCATAGACCAAGTGAAGACAGTATGATATTTCTCGTGCATAGAACTTTTTTTTTGCCCTCAAGTCATACAGATTGCAGGGACAGAGGAAGCTCAGAAATTACAAAGCGTTTTCTACTACTCATTCAATTGCCGGTTTTTTTAAAGAGACGTACGGAGTCGCTCGCAGGGCTCCAAATCATTACGCGTTTAGGAACATCTAACCTAATTAACTAATGGGTTCCAGCCTTCCAGGCTTTCCAGCACACAACCAACAAGTTCAGAACTAGTGCAAAAGATTAAAGATAGCAGCGAAACACAGCTGAAAACTAGTGAAACCGACAAGTCTGCAAACTCTCAACTACCATAATGGCAAGTCTCTGTTTCTGTTCTCTAAAGGAAGTCTAAGGTGAATTCAGCACAAGCAGATGGGGCACATGGATCACTTGCCATCAGCGATACAACATGCTTGGGTACACCCAGAAGGGCTGCAGCCGGATGTGCCAGTTCCTCTTGAACACGAGGTCAGCATCTGCATCATCACCAAGCTCATGCAACACCCAGGGTTGATAGTAATACCCGTAGTACAAGCAGTTGCTCCGTCCGCTCCATCGTCCGGGGCTGGCGCAAGAAAACACCGGGCTCCTCAGGTCGCTCCCGATAAAGACCGAGTAATTCTCCAGCTTCTTCACTTCCACCCAAACTGCAGGTACAGTTGACATGTCGAGGTGATAGGCTTTGTAGTTGACAGGTGCTCCATCAAACGAAAGGGTCATGTAATGGTCGACCATGAGAAGCATGTCGCCACACACCCCGAGCCATGGCCTTGGATACGGGCATTCATCCATGCCATCCCACCATGCAGTTGCTATCTCCTGCAGACCAAGCTGGGGGGCCAAGGACAGAGTGTGAAGCCTGTAGCTGCCATCCAACGCGATGAACTGGCCGTTGAACTCCACAATCTGCTCAATCTGTGTATCACCGAGCCGTAGTTCTGACCAAGAATCACTTCCAACCGGCCAGTCAAGAAGGGAGGACTGAATGCTGTACAGGTTGGATGCAGCGCAGACAAGGAGGTGTGACTCATTTGATGAGAGGGGAGCTGTCAGCAAGCCAGAGTAGAAATAAGTGTCGTCGTCAAATGGGAGCTGTGGTGGTAAAACTTTCACACCAGTGAACACATCGACAACAAGACATTTTTTGCCACCACCACAAATCAACTGGCCATAGGAAGAGCCGGCAAAGCGCAACTCCTCAAATGTCTCTCCAGGAATCTGGCAGCGAAGGGTACTTTTCAAGTTGGCTGGGTCAAGGACCTGGCATGTGCGGAGCTCGTGACCATCATCACTCCTGGAAGGTAGATTAGGAGCACGGACACTGATATGGGGCCGGACGAGGAGAGGTGGGAGCAAGGTGCAGAATGTGGATTTAGATGGGTATGAGGCGAAAGCGGCACGCAAGAGCAGCAGGTGCCAGCAAAGGCGAGGAGCTCAACGAAGTTCAACAGAGGAACGATAGAATGGAGCAGACCTTCTGGGAGATCTGCCCACCCTTGAAGTCCACACATGGCAGGGGTCGTAGTGGAGGCAGAGGTTCCTTCAAAAAAAAGTAGTGGAGGCAGAGGCACCGGAGATTTTGCTAGGGCTTTGCATGATGTCAGACTCGCTGCGACAAAGTAAAAAAAAGGAGAGCAAGTTAGATCTGAATCAAAAAATTTACTTCAAAAAAAAAAAAGAACTGAATCAAAAATGAAAAATAGATTGTTAACTTGCTAGAGACTTAATCAAGAAAGAGATGGGTCTCTTCAGTAAAGCTTTGGGGAAATTAGAGTTACCACCATGAGTATCCTCTTTCTTATCTCCATGTTTATGAGTTTGAGTGGTCTTAATAATGTAAGAACCAAATTGCTGCAACTGGTCTGCTTCCCCTCTTATATGATACAGCAGTGCTCCTGCTATTTTTTCAAAAAAAAAAAAACTTAGATAACCTGCAAATATTTTAGTGTATGCATTGTATAGTACAGATCTGAAGCCACTTGTTAAGTTGTTATACACTGTTATAAACAAGGAATTCTATGTGCTGGGTGAATCCTAATGTTTAGGTTAAGAGAGATAGACACCTGAAAAACATAGTTTTTACCCAAGTCTTGTTTCAATTCAAACTTTTCTGCAACCCAGCCTAAACCCATCTTTATTTTCAGAACATGATACATTAGTGAAGCATGGAACAAAGGTGAAAACTATGGCAAAAATGACCAATTATATGCTGAAAAAATGCATGTTCTTGTACCGTTTGCTGATCAACCATGGCATATAGAAAATATTTCAATATCCTAGGCTGAACCCCCACCTAACATAAAATTGGACTCTTTTATCATAGCCATGTTAGGTGTGGGCATACTTCTTGAATCTACCTGATCAATGAAAGGCCCATCTATTCCAGGGCATAGCGGAAGCAGAACTCAGTGGAAACAAGATACTAACAATATTTCTTTGCTTGGTTTGAAACTTTGGATTTAAAGAAATCATAGCAGTGAAGAAAAGGCACAGATGTACCAAATGAACCAAGTAAATATGCAAGGAACTCGGTGCCACGTGCCAGAGCAAGGCTCTCTCCTGCCTACTAGATATTAGCCTATAGACATCTGAAACACAGAGAGAAATTTGTTGTGTTCGTCAGATTAAAGGCTCCCAGTTGTACTTCCTACTTTCCTAGTCTGCAGTCTGCACAAATGCCACATGAATGAAAGAAAAGATGCAACAATTGTTCAAATGGCCTAAATGCACAGTAACATACCAAAACATATATACAATAAGCAAAATCAATTTTGTGCTTCTGAATTTAAGGAGAGCAGAGCAGAGCCCTAAACATCAGGATATAAAGTGGACTACAGCAATGATAATCCCAAGTCAAGCCTCATGTAGGCTGCTAAAACACCTGGCTGTTACAAGGAAAACTACCAGATTTACTAACACCAGTGCACTGATAGTACTACTCATTTTCAGATTAACCATGAAATACACACAAAAAAAAATCAAAACTTCCATTCGAAACCAGCACTGAACATCAAAGCCGTATATTATATGGTAATATTGTAGCCACATTATCCGTGGGGCACAATCCCATTCAAAATCTACTCGGTCAGGTGCGGTGTCTATCGATTATAGGGTTCTTCCATGACCCATACATCTTACAATCACACCAAAATCCAATCGAAATCATAAATGTAAGTATGTAACATCTCGGTTTAAGTTGAAACCACAACAACAAACGTGCGAAGCAATTCCTCGGATTGGTTGAAGAAACCCAATGCCTAAGGAAAAGACATTTATGTGCGAAATGAACTGATGAGGAAAAAAACGGAATGAAACTCAGGTTTAGGTGCCAGAGAAAGAGAGAGAGAGAGAGTGAAGTGGAAGGTATATTTCATTTAGGTTCTGAAGAGAAAGGGAATGAGACCTTGCATGATGTCAGACTCTCTGCAACAAAGTGAGAGATAGATAGATAGATAGATAGATAGATAGATAGATAGATAGATAGATAGATAGAGATACAGAGAGAAAGTTATAACTGAATGAAAAATAGACAGTTAACTTGATAGACTTATACAATGTTATAAACAAGGAGTTCTATGCGCTGGGGGAATCCTAATGTTCAGGCTAAGACAAATAGACATCGGAAAACACAGTTTTTATCCAAGTCTTGTTTTGATTCAATCTTTTCTCCAAAACTTCCTAAACCCACATCTATTTTCAGAACATGATATTTAGAATGACATGCAGTACACATTAGTTAATCATGAAACAAAGGTGAAAAGTATGGCAAAAAATGGCCAGTTATGTGCTGAAATACAGATTCTTGTACTGTTCGTTGTTTGCAGTTCAACCATGTCATACAGAAAATATTTCAATATCCTGGGCTGAACCTGTTCCTAACATAAAAGTGAAGAGTCTTTTATCGTAGCCATGTTAGGTGTGGGCATACATCTTCTTGAATCTAATTGATCAACGATGTCCATGAGTCCATCATTCCAGGGTAAAGCGGAAGCAGAACTCAGTGGAACCAAGATACTAAAAAAATTTGTTTGCATGGTTTGGAAATTTGGATTAAGAAATCAGAGCACTGAAGAGAACACACAAATGTGCCAAATGAACATAAAAAAACAAACCAGGAACTAGGTGCCAGAGCAAGGCTCGCTACTACCTACTAGATATTAGCCTATACTCCCTATAGGCATCTGAAATCTCAAAAATTGGAGTGTTGATGTAACAGTAACACAAAGAATGATTTTTTTAATCTCCAGATTAAAGGTTCCCAGTTCTACTTCCTACTTGCCTAGTCTGCAGTCTGCACCAATGCCACGTGAATGAAAGAAATGATGCAACGATTGTTCAAATGGGCATAAATGCACAGTAATGATATAAAACATATATACAATAAACAATTTTGTGCTTCTGAATTTAAGCAGAGCAGTTTGCTAAAGTGGACTATAGCAATGATGATCCCAAACCAAGCCTCACGCAGGCTGCTAAAACACCTAGCCATTACAAGGAAAACTAGCAGATTTACTAACAATAATGATAAGATTTAGACCCCAAATCAAAATTAGAAACACCAGTGTACCGATACTACTACTCATTTTCAGATTAACCGTGACATACACAAAGATTGAAGCTTCTGTTCGAGACCAGCACCCAACATCAAAGCCGTGTCTTATATAGTCCTATTGTAGCCACAGTAGCTGTGGGGCATAATCCCATTCAAAATCAACTCGGTCAGGTACGGTCTATCGATTCTAGGGTTCTTCCATGCCGTACATCTTACAATCACACCAAAATCCAATCGAAAACCTAAATGTGATATTTCAATTCAAGATGAAACCACAACAACAAACGCGCGACGCAATTCCTCTGATTAGTTCAAGAAACCCAAGGCCTAAGGAGAAGACACCTACTATGTGCGAAATGAACCGAGGAAAGAAAAAAGATAAGGAGGGTCGGGCATAGTGTCAGCACTACTACTGATCCTGCACCTGCCGATGGCTCTGTCATCCCTGGATGCAGCGATGGCAACAATGCGCCTCCGACGCCAAGGCCCAAGAGGCACGCGCGGCCCTACTCCAAGGTGTTCGGGCCCATGTGGCAAGCGTTATCGAGTATATTATCAGAGAGCAGTGAGCGAGAGGGATACGAAACCTGTAAACCGTAAACTTGCTTCTACTATTCTAAGCATTCATCGTTACTGTACTTCTTCTTCCTTCCCAAGCATTTCGATTCCTAGTTGTTACTCACAATTGGTATCAGACTAGCACCGATCTGGAACCCGCGCGCAGCCGCACGAGCACTACACCAGGCTCCGCCGCGCTCAGGGTGCCATGGATCCAAACTTTAAGCTGGTACTCGACAAGCTCAATCGTCGATTCGACGAGCAGGATGAGAAATGGGAGCGTCGTTTCTCCGACTTGGACCACGACCGCAAAGCTCGCGATTCGGCGGTCGACGACCGCCTCACCACCTTGGAGTCCGCCTGCTCCGATCTAGAAACGCTTCGGCTCGTCCACATCAACGACGAGCGCGATAGCCGTGTCACGGCGCTGGAGGCGGTGGCTACGGATCTCGGTACCTGGCGGCCGAAGGTGGAGGCGCTGGTGGACGACCTCAAGCTCGAGGTGAAGCACATCTCCGCCAACTGGGACCACGCGCTGGGGAATTCGACGTCTCGCCAGTTCGGTCCTTCGCTGTCCCCTTCGTCAGCGGCCGTGCGCCCTACTGTCGGAAACCCCGCCGACGGGCCCAACTGGCACTGCTCTACATCGATTCCACCGGGTACTGGTTCCGGGGTTGTCACGACCTGGAGCCATATCCCGGCCAATGGTACGACGTCTGAACCTTACCCTCCTCCGATTTCGTCTACTGTCGTTGTTTCCGATCGTCCTACGCCCGTCATCGTTCCTCCACGCTCTCCAATTTGGCCTGTGCAGCCTACTTTCCATCCTCCATATCCACTGCCTACTAATTTTCCACCACCGCAACCAAATCCACCCAAATTTCACCCGCCATACTTCACTTCATAGAATTTTTCTCAACCCAGCCCAATTCCCCCAAATTTTACTTCTCCCCATCCTGTTCAACCCAATTTTCCCTCCCATCGTCTGTTCCACCAATTTATTGTGGTAGAATCGTCCGAAATAACATATTTACAGAGGTGCTTGTCTTTCACTAAACACTAAGCACCCAAAGGTGAGCTACATCAGGCAGTTCTGTCGAGCACACCCCATGGGAGAACCGAAAAATCCATATTTTTTATAGGATCACAAATGGGAGAATAAAACTTACAACATTTTAGCCATTTTTTACATCACTTTTCATGCAACATCAGAGTATAATATTTATTGTTTATAACAGCGGAACATAAACATATTATCAGAGTTTCTGCGAAAATAAAATCATTTAATGATAAGTTAAATATTAACATGATGATCCGCTATATACATCATAACAGGTTATAAGTTTTTCCATTGTAAAGCATTTTGGGTGGAAGTTTCAAATAAACTCTATGTCCGTAATATAAAGGAAATCCTCGCTGTGTCCGCCAGGAGGTTTTCCACACACAAGTGTCAGCTCCACACGTTCCTGTCACCTGCAACAGGGTAGAACAAACCCTGAATACTCAATTATACTCCGCAAGACTTACCCGTCAGGAGAAAAAAAGACTCTAAGGATATGCAAGGCTATCTGGCTTGTGGGTTTATTGCATCTGCAGGAGCATTACTAAACATGCGTCCTTATATTCAACTTTTATTAGCAGTCCATATTGATTCATTAACTACCATTCTATGTAAGCACCTATGCTACTTTTAAGCAGGTGGTAAACAATCAGAACCATTGTACCTTCTTTCATGTTCCAGTTCTTACTACGGTGCTAGATCATAGTCATGTCGTACCGTATCACGCGGCGATTCATGAACCAATGTATCCCAGCTGGGTACTCCGAAATACACGCCCCGCTTGTACCTCAGGCACAAGCAAGACCAACTCACCACTCTCCTGTCAAGGGGTCTAGGTCCCCGTCCAAACTTGGACTCCAAGCCCCCGTACCTGAGTCCTGAACTCAATGCGGTGCTTGGACCTTCACCCAAAAACCACCTAAAAGTCGGTCCAAAAAGAGCCAAAATCCACGACAAGGGAGTAACAAGTCTTCTCGCTCGCATAAGTAAGTATGTGCTCAGGATAATAAGTCTGTGACCTGACTACCATCCACAGCAACGGGCAGTCCTCAATCGACATAGGCGAAACAACGCAACCCGAGTCTGTCATACTAGTAAGACTCATAGGATAAGGATATATATATATGCAAGTGGATTTCATCCTATTCCTTAAACTTAATGCACAAGCATAAAATAAAGTGCAGAATAATAGGGGTTATGCACCAAGGCTTGTCTGTGTAAAATATAACCAAGTTAGCTTTTTATCATGGTGACATGATCATCAAGTCACCATCTGCTTCCGCTACTCCAAACGACTCCATGATCCATCGTTGTCCCTATTATGATATCCGTGGATGCAACGTAGCGATGTAAATAATCAACGGCGATCGCAACTCTTAAAATACGATTACGCCTCTTAAGCTAACGAGCTAGTTCTAACGATGATCGTACTTAGGCTATGTATCCACATTGTTGAACAAGACGTTATTTCCCCCTGAGTGTTTGAGTTATATAAACCCAAGTTATTTCTTTATTCCATTCTAATGATTTTATATTTATTCGAAACAGGGCATCATTATGTATCTAGCAAACTAATTATTCTGGAGTTACAAAAATTACAGCGAGCAACTAATAATATTAGGAATTTACTGTAAAATTTTTAAAGCTAACACTATCACCGTTTTGCCACAAAAATTTCTACAAGTTTACATTTTAATAATATTAAACATTTTAAAATAATTAGAGCAACCCTGAAAATATTTTAAAACTAGATAAACCAATTACGCTAATAGATAGATCATGATTTTAGGAGCCTAACAAAATTGGTTTCACAATTTTATTATATAAAACATTATTAAGCAAGGATTTAATCTATAAAAACTTTAACTAAAGCACATGATATTATTAGCCCACAGCATAGGTCTACTCAAAAGGAGTCTAACAAAATGAGTTTGGCATTTTTAAGATTTTCTATGATTTATTTTCAATTTTTGAAGAGCACTGAATTAACAAAACAAAAGAAAAACGACACAAAAAGAAAAGGGCCTGAGCGGCTAGGCTCGGCCCACAGGCGCGTGGCCTGTTGCCAGGCGCAGCCCAGCGGCGATGGTAACGGGCGTGGGCAGCCCAGGTGGCCAGGCAGGCCACAGCCCAGTGCGAGCAGGGCGGCCCACGGTGGGAAGCCCAGCGGCGGCGGCACCAATTTGCGCCGAGGCCTCTGTACTTCTTACTATTTCCACTCGCAGTTCAAAGACACTATTTGGCACTATTTACTTGTGTTAAGAGATTCACCTTAGGAACCCCGGACTACTTTTTATTTGAACACATACTCCCTCTCTCTTCCAGAGCAGAGGAGTACACGAACGAGTCGGCCGACGGCTGATTCGGCCGGCTGGGCGAGCAGCCGGCGGCGAGGGTGGTGCGGGGGTGGCAGCGACCGTAGCCATGGCCTAGCAGCGGTGGCTCAGCCGAGCATGGCTGGGGGTGGCCCGACCATGTGTGGGGCGACAGCGGTGAGCATCGGCACAACGGCAGCGGCGTTGCTGGCGATGGCGCGAGCCGAGGAGAGGCGCCGGAGCATCACTGGACTCGCATGGCTCCAAAGGGGGCACGGCTCTGCCAGGGGCGAGGCATGATGGCCCGGCCACGCGCACACATCGCGGCGGCGTGGTACATGGCGGATCCCGTCTCGGTGAAGGCCGACGAGCATGCGCGGGACACAGAGGAGAGCGAGGCGGAGGCGGTGAGGCAGGTGGTCGAGCGCGGGAAGGCGCAGAGAGGTGGCGAGCTCAAGCTTCGCAGTGGCCATGGTAGCTGCACGCGCGAGAACGAAAGGGGAGAGAGCAGAACTGAGCCGAGGTGCCACGGCCACGCGTTAAATCTGTGGACATTAGCGCGGTGGCCTACGACCGGATAGAGCCATTAAGGCGTGTCCACGCGCGGCCAGGCGCACACAACGGTGTGGCATTATGATGTGGTAGACGTCCGCGATACCCAGGTTCTTGGCTAGGTGGGTGGTTCGAGCGGTCCGATGGGTGCCACGTCGCTTCGGTGACTGCGCGGCAACGTTTTGGGCCACCATTGCGCTTACGACGGCCACGCCGCGACAACCGACCAGCGCATGCGGCTCATGGAGGCGACCCAGGCCACCTCCAGCCTGACAAGCGGCCGTCAGCCCCCAAGGCTAACCACGGCACGACCCTAGCCAGGAACGGTCGGCCACGATAGCGTGCACGTGGTGACCGCGCCTATGGAGCCAGCGGCCGAACGGTGATGAGCACACTTTTTAAAGCGACGCAAAAACTACTAACGATCACGATTGAGGTTCAACTAATTCCATGACTCTAAAGGTGATCTTATCAGCTATCTAACGGAGCAATCCACACAACAAAAGTGCCACCTGAGAGGAAGATACAAGCGTGCCAAGATGAGTTCGTCCTCGAAGTTCCGGTTCGCGTCAAAGCGTTGACACAGAGCTCGCAGCATGTTCTAATGAACTTAGGCAAATTTTTCTGAGATCCACGTGACACTCAACACGACTACAACCTACACCATTCTTGAGTGCTCACCTTGGGGCAACCAATAGTGCTCCAATATATAAAAATTGCTTAATCATTTTTGTTGGAATTTAAATGTCAAAATGTCATTGTCGATTATCGTTACAGACTTAGAAAGGACGAGAGTCCTGCTTGAACTAAACAACCATTAACACTTTTGCCGTAATTTTTAAAGGGTCTAAACCTTATCGATTTCAACTAACAAGTATATCATGACATAGCCCATACTTCATACTAACTCATAGAAATAAACATCTAGGGATTATTTAACCCGTTTGTTCAATACAATTCACCAAAGATCGATACTTTTAACATAAACTCAAGTTCCTACCAATTCTCGATGAGCTCTCGTTCTAAATTTCAGGTTTGATTCCCAAGCTATCAGATTTACTATTAAACAACTTTCACTCACTAAAACAAAAGTTGCATTCTCGTCTACTAAACTTGTACTTCAAATTTTATTTAAGTACCAAATACAAGTTATATTTTATTTTTGTTTATAAAAAATTATTTTTTATGCTTAATCAAATAAACAAGACATTAACTATTTATTTGCTATCAGGCATTTTAAGCACTTTCTTCATACTTTTTCCAAAACAAACCCTAAACAACTTTTGTCCCCAAGATTATTTAAAAGTTATTAAGCACCGAGGCAAGTTGATTAACGACACTTATTTGTTTCCTCTATTCACGAAAGCGAGTCACACAAGATTCGTTTATCATTTCATGTGTGTTTTTAAATTTTTAAACCTAAAAACTTGTTTTGCTAATTTCTCTTAGACATTAACCTAGGTGCTAAGCAAGCTCATAACACCAGAGGTGTTACATTTATCCACCAATTTTGTTAGCTCCACAAGCTTTTCAGCCTCTTCCTACCCTTCCACCCAATTTTACCCCACAAAAGCCACCCGATCTCTATCACAACTCCTCTGCATCAGGTCGCCTTCCCAAGCTTCCTTTTCCAAAATTCGACGGTGATAATCCATGCTTGTGGCGTTGCCGTTGTGAGAAGTATTTTGCTATGTATGGCGTGGAGGAGTCTTTGTGGATCAGTGTGTCTGAACATTATCTGGAGGGTCCTGCAGCACGCCGGTTCCAGTCCATCGAAACCCAAATTCGCAATGCTACTTGGTCTAACTTCTGTCAGTTGTTGCATGATCGTTTCGATCGTGACCAACACGAGCTGTTGATCTGTAAGCTGTTCTCCATCAAACAGCTTGCCATTGTCTCAGATTATGTCACCCGCTTTACTGAATTACTGGATCAGCTTTTAGCCTACTCCAATTCCACCAACCCTGTCTATTATACCATGTGTTTTATTGATAGGTTGTTCCCAGAAATTAAGGCAATTGTGTTGGTTCAGCGTCCGCAAAACCTCGATGCTACTTATGTGTTGGCATTGTTGTAGGAGAAAGTGGGGGCTGCCAGACCGGCCAAGCATTCTTGCACTGGTGATTGGTATGCTTCATCCAAGTTCCAGCACCCTTCCAAGACGCCGTTGCCACTATAGCTGCCACCGCGTGCTGACAAGGGCCCAGCATCGGCTTCGAGTCTCGCTGTGGCAGCACCTGCAGCCAAGCCTTCTTCAAGTATTGATCCTAAACTTCAGGCCATCAAGGCGTATAGGAAGGCATTGGGTCTTTGTTACAAGTGTGGTGCCAAGTGGAGTAGGGATCACACATGCCCTCCTAAAGTGTTACTAGCAGTGGAAGCTCTTTGGGACTCATTTGATGATTCTGAGGATGCTTGTTCTGAACATCCAGAGACACCGGTCACCGAGCAGTTGTTTGTTGCCATCTCCAAAGCTGTTGCTCTTGGTGCTTGTGCTGCTCGTACTATCAAATTTTTTGGGACAGTAGTTGGCCATCCAGCTCTCATTCTTATTGATTCCGGTAGTTCGACGTCTTTTCTCAGTGAATCATTGGCTGCCAAACTATCTTCAGCTGTTCTTACTCCACAATTGACTCAAGTGCAAGTTGCTGGTGGCGGCTTATTGCAGAGCTCTGGAATTCTACGCCACGTACCGTGGACATTGGCTCAGTGCACCTTCTATTATGATTTCAGAGTTCTTCCTTTGTCAGCCTTTGACGCTATTGTGGGTATGGACTGGCTGTTAGCCTTTAGCCCAATGCACGTCCATTGGCAGCAGAAGTGGTTATCTATTCCCTATCATGGTGATTCAGTGCTGTTGTAAGGTCTCGACGAGGAGCCACCTACTCAGTTGCTTCTTCAGCTCTGTCAAGAGTCTGATACCGCCATAACTTCATCTTCTGCCGGCCAGGAACTCCTAGCTGAGATACAAGCTCTTGTTGATTCCTTTCCAGACTTGTTCACTCCACCTATGGACTTGCCACCTTCTAGAGCGTGCAACCACTCTATACCGTTGCTGCCCAGAGCTAGTCCAGTATTCATTCATCCATACCGTTACCCCCCTAGCCTCAAAGATGAAATCAGGCGATAGGTCAATGATATGTTGTCTCAGGGGATTATATAGCCAAGCTCAAGTGCCTTCTCCTCTCTAGTGCTCTTAGTCAAGAAGAAGGATGGCTCATACAGATTTTATGTGGACTTTCGTCACTTCATGCCCTCACAGCCAAGTCCAAATTCCTAGTGCCAGTGTTTAACAAGTTGATGGATGAGTTATCCAATGCCAGTTGGTTCACTAATTTGGATCTTCGGGCTGGGTTCCATCAAATCTTGCTCCAAACTGATGAAGAGCACAAGACCGCGTTTCAAACCCACCTCGGCCAGTATGAATTCAGAGTGATGGCATTTGGCTTGACTGGTGCTCCTTGCACGTTCTAGGGTGCTATGAATGTGACACTGGCCCCTAGGCTCTATCGCTATGTGATAGTCTTTTTCGATGATATATTGATCTACAGCCGATCTTATGGGGAGCATGTGTAGCATGCGGCTCTGGTTTTCCAGTGGCTAGCAGCAGACAAATGGAAGATCCAGTTATCTAAGTGCAAGTTCGCTCAGCGGCAGGTTTCTTATTTAGGCCATGTGATAAGCAGTTTAGGTCTAGCAACCGACCCAGCCAAGGTGCAGGCCATCCAGGATTGGCCCACCCCTTCCTTAGTCCATGCTCTTTGGGGATTCCTCGGCCTTGCCGGCTATTATCGGAAGTTTGTCTGCCATTTTGGGGTCATCGTGAAGCCACTGAATGATTTACTCAAGAAGGACTCCCTCTTTGTGTGGACATCCGTTCATGAGTCGGTGTTTTAGTCCCTCAAAATAGCTCTATCCTCAGCACCGGTGTTGGCGCTTCCCGATTTCTCGATTCCCTTTGAGGTCAAGACTGATGCTTCTGGACTTGGTGTAGGCGCCGTTCTGCAATAGCACGGACACCCTCTGGCTTATATCAGTAAGGCACTTGGGCCTCGCAATCAGGGTCTGTCAGTCTATGAAAAAGAGTACTTGACGATTCTTATGGCTGTCGATAGTTAGCGCCATTACTTGTTGTAGTCAGAGTTCATCATACACACAGACCAGAAGAGCCTCATTCACCTCAATGAACAATGGCTCCAAACTCCATGGCAACAGAAGGTCTTCACCCATCTTTTGGGACTCCATTACCACATCGTTTATCGCCACGGCGAGGAAAACACTATCGCTGATGCATTATCAAGGCGACCGCATCAAGAGACTCTTCTGGCTCTGTCCTTGCCTACCCATGAATGGTTGGCATCCCTACAGCAGTGGTACTCCACAAACTCTAAAGATACGAGTTTGTTGACCCAATTGACTCATGATTCAGCGTCACGACCTCCGTTTAGTCTGCGCCAGGGTGTCATTCTATACAAAGAGCGCGTTTGGCTGGGCTCTAATTGAAGCGACCCGATTTCCGCGAAGGGAAATCCACAACGTCGAAGTGTAATAAGACCGTTGTAGGTCATATTACCCAAATTCCAGTCGAATATCACATCCATACAACGATAATATCAGAGTACAAATAGTGCGGAATTACATAAATTATTACATCGCCGCATTGGCGGAACCAAAAGTAGCATTCATTCAGAACAGCTTGAAGATAAGATCACCAAACTCGAGCGTAGGCACGAACCCCTCAACCGTCAAACTCCTCGGAGCTATACTCCTCAGCAGAACCTGTGTGCCAAAATTTATCAGTACGATTTGTACTGGCCACTCCCAACCCTATGAGCATTGCTTTGTGGAAATTGGATGCAAGTTGGATATAATCAAAGGAACCTATAAGGCTGGGATTTCCTATGCAGTAGCATATCAAGTATATAATAATAGTTGGTCAAGTTTTAACACCATTCCCACACACCATCCACCCCCTTTCCCTTTTTCTGAGCCAGGTTTCGATCCTGGGATCAATATACCACCATCTCCATCAACACCATACCATCACTCAGTCGACAGGCCAACTCCCTCTTGGCACTGCTTCAAGGCCCATAGCCCCTGGCTACGACCGACACTCTCTCACGGGGGAAGAAGAGAAGGACTCATCTCGCTATCTAGTTTAAGCGAAACCCAGGAAAGGTCCATAGCCGATGAGTCGGAACATGTATCAATCGATCAACCATACACTCTGCAGAGGTTTTACATAACCACAAGATCAGCCTTCCTCGCTGACCATCGTCAACTAGGCTGATTCCGGCCGCTTGCTAGCCTAGGATAATGCCACTCTACCATTCAGCCCTGGTACACCCCAAGTCTAGTCAGGGGTGGCTAAAACTGTGAGTCATGAGCTGAGTCCACAAGGTCTCCATGAAGTCTCGAAAGGGTGTGGGGGAAATCCTCCGTGCCCCGTACCTCCTTACATTGTCCGCTATCAACCTAGCAGTAGTGGCAATATCCTACCAAGTAGTCCAGCCGTCCCGCACTATATAGGGCGAGTGGTACGTAAGGCTTCCTGGTGAATCTGAGTACTAGTAAGTCCTTAGGGGTGACCAAGCCAGAATGTCTTCATCAGGATTTTCATTTACCGTGCCACCATAGCACCTCCATCCCGGGCTCCTCCCATCACAGGTTCACACCCAGGACCACCTCATATACCATTTACCCACCACAGGTATCCATTCCAGGGGTGCCCAGGTAGCACCACATGGCAAGACTTGCCCTAGGCTTGTTGTATACTCCAACTTGGTCGACACAACCCTCACCCTCCACACACCCAAGTCACACACGCAGCACTCTCCCCATAGTCCAGATAACACCACGCATTAATGTTGTATAAGCATAGTAGAAGTACAAGCAATGAAATATAGTAGTAAGCGTGTGTTTAGCCTAATAGCAGGGTATGCAGGGGTAAGGTTGCGTCAAGGTAGAGGCCATCAAGTAAGCATACTACCATGCAAGTCCTATCATAGTGTCAATAAAGTAAAGCAATAGCAGTTCTATATTAGCCATGCGTAATAGGTGCTACGAGATTGGGTGGGATGTGGCACCTTTAGTGTAGTTGTCTCCATTCTCCTCATGGTACTCACGATCCTCGTCTGTCTGGTTCTCCTCCGAGTCTGCAAATGATCGCATTATAGTCGCGTTAGCGACGTCTATAAAATAGCACAAAGAAGCAATGAAAATTCAAAAGAGCCAAATGCACTCAAACATGGGTTCATTGCGTAGAGCTTGATTTTAGATAAATTTTGGTCCTAGTTTCGTATTTTTCTGAGGTCATATGAATTAGTTATGAATTTCCGAGGTTTAAATCATTTCTAAAAATGGAAAAGGCCGAATTAATTCTGGGCTGACACGTGTCACACTGTGACTGGTCCATGTGGCATGCTAACGTTAGCATGACGTCAGCATGACATCATCATCTCGGTTCCGAGCTGACAGGTGGGGTCCAGCTGACGTCAGCATGACATCAGCAACGTCATTAGTTCCGACAGGTGGGTCTAGGGACTCTTGGGTCACTGAAATGTGGGTCTGGTCAAAGTCAACGTCAGTCAACGGTGAGTCAACGGTCAACGGTCTATGTTCAATGGTCAGGGTCACTGATGTGTGGGGCCAGTGCTGCTGACGTCAGCAGCTGATGTCATCATGACATCAGCATGACGCCACCCCGGCTGTGTTGGCTTCTGACATGTGGGTCCCGTGTGATGTCAGCATCTGACATGTGGGTCCAGAGTGTCCGTGCCATTGACATGTGGGGCCAGGTCAATGGTCAACATTGACCGGTCAACGGTCAACATGGGCTAGGTCTCAAACGGGCTCTGGTGGGCTTGGGTTGGGCTGGGCCGAGCCGGACACGTGGCAAGCTGTGGCGCTGCCACGTCATAGCTGCGGGCCTCCACTGGGCTATGGTCTTCGGCTGTGGGCGTGAGCGTGGCTCACGGTGGACCAAGAGACGCTCGTCCATGGACCGCAGATAGGTCTACGGTGGACTGAGTCCACCCTTCTTCTCTCAGGCGCAGTCCATGTGCACCGGGTGCATGCGCGGGTTGCCAGCGAGGGGGGGTGTTCCCCTGTTTCTCCTGCGGCCATGCTCTTGCCGGCGGCGAGCTCGCTGGTGAGCCTCCGTGGTGGCGCTAGTGCGCAATTGACGTGGGTGGAAGCTCCACCGAGCCTTGGCGTCTTCATTGGTGGGGTTACCATGGCATGCGGGGTCCCATGGTGTGCCGGCCACGGCGGCAGTCTTCCGGGCACGACGGCGGCACTGGTGAGGTGGCTACGGCCATGGTGAAGTGTCCTGGTGGGGTGTGTAAGCTTCTACGGATCCGTGGGGACACGGCGAGGGCGTCCAGGGCTCAAGGCGGGGCTTCAGGCTTCTAGGTGGCCGGTAGGGGCTCCCCGGCGGCCACGGTGACATGGTGACGACGGCAAGGCGCGCGGGTGAACTACAGGGCTCCAGCGGGGCGGTCACGGCGTGGTCACGGGTGTGCGCATGGGTGCGTGTGTTCCCAGAGGCCGGAGATGGCCCTAGCCTATGCGCTCCCGGTGTGGAGCGCCATGGCCGATAAGGTGAGGCCCGGCGGTAGGCAGGGAGAGACTGGGAGGGGGCTCACCGTTGGTGTCGACGACAATAGGGTGGCGATGCAGTGGCGGTTTGAGGCCGTGTAGTTCTGGAAGCCATGCAGCGCCGTGCAGCGTCGTGGCGTTGTCCTTGCTCTGGCGGCTTCGAAGGTGCTCCGTCGGCGCCTCCTTCTTCTTTCTCCCTCTCCCTTCCTTCTTCCTCTCTTGGCTCTCTCTCTTGGCTCGGGTGTGCAGAGGGTGGCCACAAAGTGGCGGTGGAGCGCTAAGAGCTCAGGGCGCTAGGGCAACCGAGGTCGGGCTTTTATAGCCGAGCTCTAAGCTTCCATGGTGGACGGCGATCGATCGGTGGAGAGGCATGCGATGCATCCTACAGAGGTGCGAGGTTGCGTGGGCACATCGCCAAGGAGATAGGGCCATGCCCCGGGCGTGACCCCCTGGCCCGCTCCTGCCAGGGCTGTCGGGGCTTGGTCGGAGGCGGTTGCGGTGAGCGCGGAGAAGATGAACAGGGAAGGCTGACATGCGGGGCCCGTGTGGCAGCGGCTGCAAGCGAAGGCGGGGAGGCACGTGGGCGTGAGCGGCGTGCGGGCTGGCTGCTAGGCCTGCGCGAGCTCGTGGGCCGGCCTGCTGCTGCGCGCTGGCAGGGCTGGCCTGTTGGGCTGGCTAGTGCGGTGGGGCTGGCTGGGCTGTGAAGCCGAGCAGGCCTAGGCCTTAGCGAGGCTTCCTCCCTTTTCTTCATTTTCTGTTTTTCTCTTCTTCTCCTTTTGTTGATGCAAAAGTGGATCTGCAAACACAAAGGGCTAATACCCGAATCGATATCCAAAGCGTGCCAGTCGATTTGACCTATTAATCGACAAGGATGAAGATACGAGCACTTTGGTCCTGACAACAGCGATACGCCCGGAAGTCACGGCCAAGAGGTACTCACGCGGAACTCGAGAATCGCCGAAGGTCGCACTGAAGCGATGCAACTCGCCGAATCAATGAGAACTCGTAAAAAGGAAAAATATACAAATTGACGAAGTCGCCGAAAAGTAAGTAGATGCAAATAGGAGTAAAAATTGGTTTTGATATTGATTGATATATATATTACATTGCCCCTCAATCTATATTTATACCCTGTTCTAAAGAGACATAACCAAATACGACTAGGACACCAAGTCCATATCTAAGGAAACACGTGACTCTTACATGAATCATACTCTAACAAATATAGAAAAGGAAATCAACTCCTATCTATTTCTCTGTCCGCCTCAATTACGATGGAATTCTCACCGACCTCCTTTCCATCGGCATACTTCCTATTTTATCGGCAGTAGTTTTCAAGCCTTTCTTCATCGGCATCGACAATAACATCTCCAACCTTATCGGCAACGCCCGAGTCTAAATTAACCTTTCCATCGATCACCACCATTCATCGGCAACCATCTTTACAAGCTGATTTTCATTGGCTGTCAGTGTATACAGTAACTTTCCTCCTGCCGATTAGCCCACTCTGATCATTTTGACACGTGCAAAAAACGGTGTCAACACATGCCCCCCAATTTTGGAGTATAAAACCATTAATGCTCCAAAATTTACTTTAGATAACGTTTGCCTTCGCCCAATTACTGTAACTCATCCTCCAAGCCAAAACTTGATCTGTTATCAAATCTAATCAAATCTAGTCCTGATTCACGCACCTCAGTAAATATCGCATAATTTCCAACCACTCTTGCCCTGATTATGGTTAAGATACCGAAACAATAATCCATCGGCAAGATCCTAACATAATAATGCCGCCATTTTCAGAATTAAAATATCCTATACCGAGATCTCTTCCAAGTCATGATTACTTGCCATCAAATCATCTGTACAATCCCTTGATTATCGTGCGAACAGTTACCATATCCATCTGAACCACCTCGACCCACATGCGCGTGGCATAGAGATAAGTCCAAAATACCCCTACTCCAAGCGGCTTATAAATAGATTTCTCCGGAACGCTCGTCTTCTACCCTCAGACTCCAATCTTTGGCATTCTCGCTTTCCGGCGGTGACTCCGACGAACAACTGCGCGACCTCAACCAACAAGAACTTTTCTCCAGCGTCAACCTCGAGTCTCCAGCTTGTGCCCCCATCTACCTCAAGATAATGGCAATCAACTTCGATGTCCCTGCGGTTCGTTCCACTTCCGTTACTTTTTACCTCGATTCCTCTGGTCTTTGCGAGTTCATACAGTTGGTAATTTTTTCTCTTTTTCTTTGTTCTTCGGATCCTCTAAACTTAGGAACTTCGCAACAAATTAGTTATTCCAACCGATCAGCCGCATTTCCAATGCCTAGGACCAATGGGCAACCCAGATCCAACTAATCTGATTAATGCAGAGGTTAACAGAATCCCTTTTAGAGCCCAAAATTTCTCCCTGAATTTATGGAAAGATACATTCCGATCTTGGCCCAAAACCACCAAAGGGTGGAAAGATTGGTACTTGAGGGTCAACAGGTCGATGCAAGTACACTGGGCAGAACGGAAGCTAGACCAATGCATTAGGCTATCCATTGCCGATATGCAAAAGAACGAGTCAATGATGATTGCAGCTGCTTACTTCTCGTCAGACACAACAAACACTTTTATGTTTGGACATGGCCCAGCTACTCCCACACTTGCCGATGTCTACATGCTCACTGGCTTGGACATTTCAACTGCCGATGAAGGCTCCATCTATGGCAGAAAATCTGAATATAGGGTGAATACCCACAACATCGGCGGTTGGACGGGATATATTCAAGAATGCCAGAGGATCGGGACAGTTAACCAGACGGAACATGCCACATTCTTGAATATGTGGTTAGAAAAATTTATCTTCTATGGTCGATCAGTAGGACCAACCAACGCCTTCCTCCCCACGGCTGAACTCTTGGCCAATGGTGTAAGGTTCCCTCTTGGCCGATACCTTCTAAGCTCCACTTATCATCTTCTTCATCAAGTGTCTCAGAAACTTTTGCTTGGCGAACCCATCGGCAACTTAGGAGGCCCGTGGTGGTTTATCAACATGTGGCTAAATGCCCATATGCACAAACGTTTGCAATGGGACTTCTTTGCCCAACAATTCCCACGAGAAATTGCTGAAGACCACGTGCTTAGGGATGAGGAATCGGCAACACGCTCACCCCTCAATTTTGGTGAAGCCATAATTGTCCTCCCTAGAACAGAGGCCAATGAAGACCAGATTGGCAGATTCTTCCAAAGCTTCTACAATGGTCTTTCTCGTGATCATAGGGCCTGGGTACCTTATATTGACGAAGAAAACAGATTCCCCCTTCTTTTCAACTTTGCCGATGACACTCTGAATCAGGATAATGAACTCATGATGGCCATCATTACTCCCAGGGCAATCCCAGTAAACACATTCGGTAGCAGAAAAAACATCAATATCATGTATGAATTTTACAATCCATCGGCAGTATCCCGTCAATTGGCTTTTGGGCAACTGCCAATCAAACTTTGTTTTGCCGATGTGATCAAACCCAGAGAAACAATCACCTGCGGAATAGATTGGAGCAGGGTAGTGTGACTCTCCCCCGATGCCGATACTACAGATGTCGATATATCCATCTGGACGCCAGCATCTTTCATCACCGAATCATATAAGCAATGGTGGCGAGAGTGGAGGGAACAACTGTTTGCAACATCTGCTCACACATATCGGCACATGATCGACCCTGAATACGCCATCCCCGATGACGCAGTAAGTTTCTTTTAACTCCCTTATGCTTTTTCCTTTCATATATCGGTAACTAACTTTCTCGTGACAGGTTAACAACCCAGCACCATCTATGAGCAAAAGTGGGAAACCCTTCGATCTTCGGCCTGTTTCCCCAATATCACCGATCGGCTACAACGCCCCCACCTTAGCTGCTTTGACTCACCAAAAGACCCGTGCCAAGACCATCACCTCCAAGTCCAAATTGGCTACAGCTAGGGCCACTCCATTGGCTGCTGCTACAATCCTGATCAAGGCATTCAAGGTAACAACCCTGTTTATTTCTACTCATGCCGATCACAAACTGTATTAACATTAATCATCAGGGTGTAAGAGCCACTGCTGGATCATCATCGGCAATTCCTCCGACATCAAGCACCACTACCTCTGACAAACCTTCAGAGGTATTCCTTTGATTTTACATTTTATCTGTTAAATATCATACCTTACACTTGTTTTGCAGCAACAAATGGGTACATCGGCAAGCGTACCAGATGTTCAAGCTCCACAACCAACAAGTGTCGATGCCCCCCAGCCAACCGTTGCTGAGGCCCAAGCAAAGCGCAAAGCCTTAACAGATGCCGAGGCACAGCCAAAACGACAGAAGTCCATGCCGATCCCCACATCTGCCCCAATGTCTGCAAGCCGGCCAGAATCAGTCGATGCAACTGAGCAAGCAGTTAATCCTCCTGTATAGGACATACCATCGGTCATCATACCCCAAGGGCCAACCACCGATAAGGCCACAGAGGATATCCCATCGGCAAGCTCAGCCGATCCTCCACACGGCATACTCCAGGCTGCTTCCTCCAGCCAAGTACAAGAAATTGCCTTGAAACAGGTAAGCCGATTGACCTAGTCAATTTATAATATTCATACTTATCCTTAACTGACCTCTTTTTCTTTTTCTTAGGAACAAGACTCCCCAAATAGCCTATTTTCCTTTGCCATTGACGTTTCTGACGATGATGGAGAGGAAACAAGTTCTTCCCTTGCACTGGGAACAATATCGGTAGAAATTAAGTCCAAGTTGGAAGCTCTCCTAGACTTGTTACAGCAGGATACCACCCAACTAGTAGATGACTCGGACCCCGCAAAGGCAATTTTCAAAACAATCTGTGGCCAGGTCCCTACCGATGTTGAAGAAGCACTCTTCCCAGCAGCCCATTTAGAAAGCCACCAACTGCAATATCAACGGGCTGCTCAACGCATTGCCGATAGAGCAGCTCAGGCTCAACTCAAAGAAGAGATGCTACAACTGAAACAGATTGCCGATGAGAAGCACAAGGGCATCGACAACTTGCAGACTTCGGGCGCTGAACTTAAGCAGAAAATCTTAGATTTATCGGCAAAGAGGATGGCTCTATTGGCTGAATTGAAAGAAGTTGAGGTAGCCTTAACTCATACCCAACAAGAAGAAAGCCAGCTACCCGATGCCATCAAGGCCCTTCAGCAAGAAAGAGACATCCAGGCTCGCAAAGCCTTGGCCATGAAGAAAAGCCTGTGGAGGGTGCTGCTGATGAAGACATCAAAGAAATGAAGGAAGCCGACCAGATTCGCCTGCGTGCGATATTGGCTATCCAATCCTTGTTAAACTTGTAAATCTTGTCTATTGCATCGGCACTTTATGAGACATTGACATCCTTGTATAATTTTAGCCGATAGGACTGTTATCGGCACTTATACTTTTATGCATCCATCCAGATACTAGGGTAATATTTCTTTAAATATTTTCCATTTAATGCTCTGGGAAACACAACCCCTTCGAGGGTTTCTAGAATATATGCGTTACCAGGAACAGACTGATTTATCCGATATGGACCTTCCCAATTAGGAGACCACGTTCCAAACTTTGAACTTTTAGTCCCAATCGGTAAAATCAATTTCCAGACCAGATCTCCATCGGCAAACTCCTTTACCTTCACCTTCTTGTCATACCATCTGGCAACTCTTTTCTTATTTTCTTCGATGCTAACTAAAGCCCTTAACCGATGACCCGCCATATCTTCCAACTCATCCTTCATAAGAGTATCATAATCATCGGCTGTCAGCTGATTTTGAGAACGTATTCGCCTAGAGCCAGTTTTAATTTCCCAAGGCAATACTGCGTCGTGTCCATATACTAACTGATAAGGCGTTACTTTGGTTGTACCATGACATGACATCCGATATGACCACAAGGCTTCATTTAATACTATATGCCAGCTCTTAGGATTTTCTTTAATTTTGCGCTTAATGAGTTTGATGATCCCTTTGTTAGAAGCCTCAGCCTAACCATTAGCTTGAGCATAATATGGAGAAGAATTTAAAACTTTAATTCCCATACCTACAGCAAACTCATCAAATTCTCCCGATGTAAACATAGTACCCTGATCGGTAGTGATAGTTTGAGGAATACCAAATCGGTAAACAATATGCTCTTTCACAAAATCGATCATATTAGCCGATGTCACCTTTTTTAAAGGAATTGCCTCAACCCATTTTGTGAAATAATCGGGAGCAACCAGAATAAATTTATGTCCTTTGCTCGATGGCGAATAAATCTGACCGATGAGATCGATAGCCCATCCCCGGAACGGCCAAGGTTTAATTATAGGGTTCATAGCCGATGCAGGCGCTCTTTGAATATTACCAAACTTTTGACACCCCTGACATCCTTTAAAATATTTAAAACAATCTTCAAAAATAGTTGGCCAATAGTATCCATTCCTTCTGATCATCCACTTCATCTTAAAAGCCGATTGATGCGCTCCACACACTCCTTCATGAATTTCACCCATCAAACTTTTCGATTCATCACTGCTAACACATTTGAGTAAAACTCCATCTATAGTTCGATAATATAATTCATCATCGAGGAGCACATACTTGGTAGCTTGGAACCTTATACGTCTTTCAACCTTTTTATATGGATCCTTTAAATAATCGACAATCTCCTTTCTCCAGTCATCGGTATCGACTGCCGATGTTAGCACTTCCTGAATAGGCTGATACCCTAAAGCATGCTGAGCTAGTCGATTAGCCTCCTCATTATGCAGTCGAGAAATATGTTCAAGACAAAAATCTCTAAACCCTTTCAACAATTGCAAACATCTTTTATAATACAAAATTAAAACTTCACTTTGGCATTCATAAATCCCAGCCAATTGATTTATAACTAGCATAGAATCACCAAAGATTTCAACAGCATCGGCACGTATCTCCTTCAGCAATTCTAACCCTTTTATCAAGGCTTGGTATTCAGCCTGATTGTTTGTCGATGTAGCAACAATCGGCAATGAAAACTCATACTTCCTTCCTTGAGGTGAAATCAACACAATGCCGATACCTGCTCCTTCACCACATGTGGACCCATCAAAGAAAAGTGTCCAAGGAGCAACCTCCAGAGAGTCCACTGTATTACAATGCTGAGTGACAAAATCAGCCATAACTTGCCCCTTAACTGCCTTAGTCGATTCGTAACGTAGTTCAAATTCTGATAATGCTAAAATCCACTTGCCGATTCTACCACTTAATATTGGCATCGACAGCATATACTTGACTACGTCGTCTTTGCATATGACCGTACATTCGGCAGATAACAAATAATGTCTTAATTTGACACAAGAAAAGTATAAACACAGACATAATTTTTCGATGGCCGAATACCTTGTCTCAGCATCCACTAATCTTCTGCTCAAATAATAAATAACACGTTCTTTCCCTTCAAATTCTTGAATAAGAGCTGAACCGATAACGGTATCATCAGTTGACAAATACAACCTGAAAGGTTTCCCGTGTTGAGGTGGAACTAGCACTGGAGGATTTGTTAAATATTTCTTAATTTCATCTAGGGCTAACTGCTGCTTAGCTCCCCATACAAATTCCTGATCGGCTTTCAATTTAAGTAATGGACTGAAAGCCTTGATCTTACCCAACAGATTAGATATGAATCTTCTAATGAAATTAATCTTACCGATCAAAGATTGCAATTCAGTTTTATTGGCAGGAACAACCACCTTGTTAATTGCATCAATAGACTTCCTACTGATTTCGATGCCCCGCTGATGCACCATAAAACCCAAGAATTGACCTGCCGATACACCAAATGCACATTTATTAGGATTCATCTTCAATCCATGCTTCCTTGTGCACTCCAGTATCTTTCGTAGATCGGCTAGATGTTTTGTGATATCTCTAGACTTAATCACTATATCATCAATGTAGATCTCCACTAATGTGCCGATGTATTCATGAAAAATAAAGTTCATAGCTCTTTGATAAGTAGCGCCGGCATTTTTCAAACCAAACGTCATGACTATCCACTCAAACAACCCTACATGACCTGGACATCTGAAAGCAGTCTTGGGAATATCTTCTTCAGCCATGAATATTTGATTGTAACCTGCATTACCATCCATGAAGCTAATAATTTGATGTCCGGCTGCAGCATCAATCAACAAATCAGCAATCGGCATTGGATAGCCATCCATCGGTGTGGCTTTGTTAAGATTCCTGAAATCAATACAAACACAAAGTTTTCCATTTTTCTTATAAACAGGAACCACATTAGAGATCCACTCTGCATATCGACACTGCCGAATAAACTTTGCCTCAATTAATTTAGTTATTTCGGCCTTAATGTCAGGAAGTATATTAGGGTTGCATCAGCGCGTTGGCTGCTGATGTGGCCGAAATCTAGATTTGATAGGTAACCGATGTTCAACTATCGATCGGTCTAATCCAGGCATCTCAGTATAATCCCAAGCAAAACAATCTTTATACTCTTTTAACAAATCAATTATTTGCTGCTTACACTTGGAATCTAACTTAGCACTAATAAAAGTAGGTCTTGGCCTATCGCCATCACCAATATCTACTTCTACTAAATCATCTGCTGATGTGAACCCTTGACCTAATTTTCCATCATCGGCAAACCTATCCATTAAAACTCTTCTTCAGAACCGACTGCTTGGATCGGTGGAATTTCATAATCAACAACTCTAAGGAACTCTTTTTCCCAAACTTCTCCTGATATGCATTTAGTTCGCTCATAAGTATCTGATTCTGCCGATGCGATGATATAAGAAGAATCACCAGGGACAAACTCAATCTTATCTCCAATCCTCTGTATGAGGCATTGATGCATTGTAGAAGGAACACAACAATTAGCATGAATCCAATCCCTCCCTAGAAGCAGATTATATGCACCCTTGCCATTAATAACAAAGAACATCGTCGGCAAGGTTTTGCTGCCGATGGTCAATTCAACGCATACTGCCCCTTTAGCCGGTGACACATTGCCTTCAAAATCCTTCAGCATCATATCGGTTTTGGTCAAGTCTTGATCTCCCTTACCAAGTTTCTGATACATCACATAAGGCATAATATTAATCGCAGCCCCTCCATCGATAAGTATCTTAGATACAGGCTGCCCATCAACTCTGCCTTTCACAAACAAAGCCTTAAGATGCTGTCTCTCGTCATTGGTAGGTTTCTCAAAAACAGTCATCATTGGATCTAGTGTCAACTGAGCTACTTGATTAGAGAGAACAACTTCTTCCTCATTATCAGATAGTGCCAAAAACTCCATCGGCAACATGAATACCATATTAACATCTACCGATGGACCCTTATTTTTGTGTTTTACCTGCCACTGCTGATGACCAGACCTCTCATTGGAGGAATTTTCCTCTCGGTATAAATCCTCCTGATGCTCACGTTGCATCCTCCTTTTCTGTGTCTTTGTTAGACCCTCCGGGCACCATCGAGGAAACTTGGTTTTCCAAACCGATTAATAACAGGTCCCAGTTGATTCTATACGGCGTATATTAGGGTCCCTGTAGAATATTTCTTCATCGGGAACTCTTGCGTTTGCCATCTCCTCAAGCTCCTCTTGATTCCTTGGAAAATATCCAGCGCATTTACCAAGCCTCTCATGTACACTAAGTCTTCCCCCCAGCCGATCATGCACTGATGCTCTGCCTCTGATCGGCTCATTGATAAATAAACCCTGATTGCCAGGTTGAAACCTCCTTTCTGACCGATTGACCCCATAATAACCATTGCACTCAGGGCAATTTTCAACAGTTGGCAATTTAATACCTTCTTCCTAGCAATGGATGAAAAATGGGCACCTCCAATGATCTTTATGCTGATACCATTCTTCCCGACGTCTCTCTTCTTGCTGTTGCCGATATCGGTCCTTACGCTGACGCCAACCCTCCTGCTGCCTTCGATGGGTAATCACAATGCCAGGTCGAGGAGGGTTTTTGGAACTACTGCTTTCTCCCAGCAAACCCTTACTTTTTGCATCATCGGTAGTTATCCGATGTTGGGGATCCACTGATGCGTTTTTCTCAGCAGCCTTTGACGTCAATACCTTGGTCTTCCCTTTGGCCTCCAACATATTTGCTGGAAAAGGGTGTTGATCAATTTTCATCGGCTTCTGGGCCTTGGAAGTACCAAACTTAATTCTCCCAGATTCAATAGCCGATTGTAACTGTTGCCTGAACACCTTGCACTCATTTGTACTGTGTGAAGTTGCATTGTGCCATTTGCAGTACAAGATCTTCTTCAACTCTTCTGCCGATGGGATAACATGATTAGGTGATAGCTTAATTTGGCCCTCTTGAAGCAGAAGATCAAATATCTTGTCGGCCTTGGTGATATCAAAGGTAAACTTTTCTGGCTCTTTCTGACCAAAGGGACAAGATATCGGCTTTTTATTCTTAACCCACTCAGCTAAGCCGATAACTGGTTCTTCATCAGAATCAGAATCTCCTACTTCTTCAACAAATGATACTTTTTTACTCCAATTCTTTTTAGGTTCAAGAACCCTAGTATCTTGATCAGAGATCCTTTGCACAAGATGACTGAGGCTTTCAAACTCCTGAGAAGCATATCTATCTTTAAGATGTGGCAATAACCCTTGAAAAGCCAGATCGGCAAGCTGCCGATCATCCAGCACCAGGCTGTAGCACTTATTTTTTACATCTCGTAGCCTTTGCATAAAGCTTTCTACCGATTCATCATTACGCTGTCTCAATTTTACTAAATCGGTAAGCTTCTTTTCATGGATTCCAGCAAAGAAATACTTATGAAATTGTTTTTCTAGATCTGCCCAAGTAATAATAGAATTTGGTGGTAATGAAATGAACCATGTAAATGCCGATCCAGACAAAGATGATGAAAATAATCGAACTCTTAATTCATCTCTGCTAGCTACCTCTCCACATTGAATAATGAAGCGATTGACGTGTTCCATTGTTGATGTATCATCTTGCCCAGAGAATTTAGTGAAATCTGGTACCTTGTACCGATTTGGGAGAGGAATTAAATCATATGCAGGAGGGTATGGAGTTCGATAAGAATAAGTATTGACCTTGGGCTTTATCCCAAACTGATCCTTCATAATTTCTGCTATCTTATCGGCCCAAAAAGCATCAGCCTCCTGCTGACGAACTAGCTGAATTTCTATAGGAGGTACCTACTGATATCCCTCCACATATCTTTGTGGCCCACGATCTCCAGCAATCGACATATTTGCCGTTACTTGTGGTCCATTAACCTGCTGGAAAGGATTCATCGGCTGAGCTGTCGATGCTTGATTCTGGAAACCAGCTTGCATATGACCTTGTTGAATCCCTACAATCTGCTGATTTTGCTGAACTGTATGTTGAATAGGTAACTGTCCTGACCAACCATTATTAGAACTCATCGGTGCAAAACTTACCGATGGCTGGTAATTTGCTGACATTGTTGGATAATTATAACCAGCTTGAGGCATGAACTGAACCCCAGTTTGACTCATAGCAGGGGCTTTCTGCTGCATCGGCAGTAAGCTTGCTGATGGACTTGAATTGGGTGTTTGAACCAAAGGCATCTAGAAACCTCCTGGAGTTGGTTGCACAGTAGTTGCTGTGGCATATTGAGGCACTTGAGCTATCGGCAAAACAACTGATGGTATAGGAGCTTTTCCTACTGTATCAAACACTTGAGGTAACCCAGGATTGAAAGTAGATGACTCCAGAGGCATACCATATCCCCACCAATTAGCAGGAATCTGGCTATTTTGAGACATAGGGCCTGACATAGCTGATGCCGATAGATCTGTATTAAGCTGAACTCGTCCTTCTAGTAGTACCGGATCTGATCGTATCGGTGTAGATTGAATATTAGGTAAGCCTGCCGATACTGGAGGAGAAGTAACTTCTGTACCCACAACGGCCGAGGGAGCCGATGGAGTATTGACAGATGCCGGCTCTGGTTGGTGATAGGCAGGCCCAACGTAATGCGGTGACGCTTGTCCTTCTTTGAGAGTTCGAACCACAGCATTATGAACAGTATTGGACAACACATTGGAATGATTAATCAAAGCATGATTTACTGTAGAATTAACCATCTCTTGAAGTTTACCAGGATTGGAGTCAAAGGTAACTTGCCGAGGCAATGGCAAATCTTGCTTCTGGATGACTTGTCCACTCTTGTTCAGGCTAAACGATCTCAGACAAAGCTGCCTGTATTCTTCTATAGCCTTTTCCATAGCCTGCCTCTGCTCTTCCTTAAGATCTTCTTCTGATACCGCGATAATGTTCCCTGAATCGATCTCGGGATTGAACATATTGATTGGTCCCACCGAGCGTGCCAAAAGATGTGTTGATGCAAAAGTGGATCTGCAAACACAAAGGGCTAATACCCGAATCGATATCCAAAGCATGCCAGTCGATTTGACCTGTTAATCGATAAGGATGAAGATACGAGCACTTTGGTCCTGACAACAGCGATACGCCCGGAAGTCACGGCCAAGAGGTACTCACGTGGAACTCGAGAATCGCCGAAGGTCGCACTGAAGCGATGCAACTCGCCGAATCAATGAGAACTCGTAAAAAGGAAAAATATGCAAATTGACGAAGTCGCCGAAAAGTAAGTAGATGTAAATAGGAGTAAAAATTGGTTTTGATATTGATTGATATATATATATATTACATTGCCCCTCAATCTATATTTATACCCTGATCTAAAGAGACATAACCAAATACGACTAGGACACCAAGTCCATATCTAAGGAAACACGTGACTCTTACATGAATCATACTCTAACAAATATAGAAAAGGAAATCAACTCCTATCTATTTCCCTGTCCGCTTCAATTACGATGGAATTCTCACCGACCTCCTTTCCATCGGCATACTTCCTGTTTCATCGGCAGTAGTTTTCAAGCCTTCCTTCATCGGCATCGACAATAACATCTCCAACCTTATCGGCAACGCCCAAGTCTAAATCAACCTTTCCATCGATCACCACCATTCATCGGCAACCATCTTTACAAGCTGATTTTCATTGGCTGTCAGCGTATACAGTAACTTTCCTCCTGCCGATTAGCCCACTCTGATCATTTTGACACGTGCAAAAAATGGTGTCAACACCTTTGTTTGAATTCAAATTTGGTTTTGGAATTTGAATTGAAGATTGGTGCACCAAATTCATTGGAGTTTTAGATATGAGGCCCACAACATTCTTATGTAAATATTAGGAATTTATTTAGCTATTTTGTATAACAAAAATAGGTGTAGTTTTGTTATACAAAAATAGAATTAATTTTCTCTTTAAACCCTTATTCCTTGGTTTGAGTTTTAATTATTTTATGGTTTATTACTTTATTGGAGTTGTTAAGCATATCATAACTCAAATGGAAATCCAAATCACATTTTGAATTAACAATGCATGCAATACTTTATTTGTTAGAATTTTAAATAAACACAATTAACTAATGACATGCCATGCTTATGTGTGGACTTGGGTTGGGGTTAGACCTAATGCATCTCTTAGGTTGGGTTTCTATACATGACACTCATCATCACATGGGAGTTCTAAGAAAATTTTTTGTAGTTGGTATTTTTAGTGTATGGATTTTTGGGTTGTTACAGTCCTACCCCCTTAACAGAATCTCGTCCCCGAGATTAAAGCGTAACGTACTCTTCGAAGAGGTAAGGATATCGTAGCTGGAGGTCAGACTCTTTCTCCCATGTTGCCTCTCTCTCCGTGTGATTGCTCCATTGGATCTTGCACATAGGAATAGTCTTGCTTCGGGTCTCTTTGGTATCTCTGCCTAGAATTCTGATAGGATGTTCTTTATACTCGAGTGTATCTTGAATATCAAGTGTATCAGTTGGAACTACTTCATCGGGCACTCTCAAACACTTGCATAGCTATGAGACATGGAATACGGGATGTACACCCATCAATTCCTTGGGTAGCTCAAGTTTGTAGGCAAGCTTTCCAATCCTCTTGCAAATCTTGTATGGGCCAACAAATCTAGGGGCAAGCTTTCCTTTCACATGGAATCTGACAGTTCCACATAGCGGGGATACCTTGAGATAGACGAAGTCTCCCACATTGAACTCAAGTTCTCTTCTCCTTTTGTTAGCATAACTCTTGTATTGACTTTAAGCAATTCTCAAATTCTCCTTTACTTGCGCAACTCCTTCTTCTGCATCTTGAATCTTAGCGGAGTCAAAGAACGATCTTTCTCCCGGTTGAGACCACATCAAAGGTGTCTTACAAGGTCTGCCATACAGAGCTTCAAATGGTGACATCTTGATACTAGCTTGGTAGCTGTAGTTGTAAGAGAACTCTGCATAGGGTAGGCATTTCTCCCAGTCAGAGCCATAACTCAGTACACTAGCGCGAAGCATGTCTTCTAAGATCTGATTTACTTGTTCTATCTGTCCATCTGTCTGTGGATGGTAAGCAGTACTGAAATCAAGTTTGGTTCCAATGGACTTGTGCAGAGCTTCCCAGAATTGGGACACAAACTGAGGACCACGATCAGATACAATACTAGAAGGAGCTCCATGTAGTCTGAAAATATGCTCAACATATAGATCCGCTAATTTTTCTGCATTGGTCTTGGTCTTTACTAGTACAAAGTGAGCAATCTTGGTCAATCGGTCAACAATCACCCAGATGGAATCATTGCCTCTCTATGATCAGGGTAATCCAACTATGAAATCCATGGATATGCTCTCCCATTTCCACTCGGGAACGTCAAGAGGCTTTAGCAAACCTGCAGGCCTTTGATGTTTAGCCTTGACTCTATTATAGGTGTCACATCGTGCCACATGTCCTGCAATGTCTATCTTCATGCCCTTCCACCAGAAGTGTTTCTTCAAATCTTGGTACATCTTTGAACCTCCAGGGTGAATACAGTACTTGGAATCGTGAGCTTCTGACAGAATTTCCTCTCGTAGTACTAGATCAGATGGAACACATATTCTATTCTTGAACTAGATGGTTCCTTGTCCATCTTCTTGGTGGTTGGTCTTGTAGCCTAGTTTCATCAGACCATGGAGATATTCGATCTCTTCGCAACTTTTCTGAGCTTGACGGAAGCGATCTATGAGATCATACTGTATGCAGAGCTTATTCAACAAGCCATGCGGTAGTATCTCTAGTTGGAAATTATCAATCTCTTCCTTGAGCTCAGGTGGTACGGATTCAGTGATCAAGGTGTGATAGTAACTCTTGCGACTAAGAGTATCTGTGACTACATTAGCTTTTCCTGGATGATAGTGAATTTCCAGGTCATAATCCTTGATCAACTCTAGCCATCGGCGTTGCCTCATATTTAGATCTTCCTAAGTGAAAAAGTACTTCAAGCTCTTGTGATCCGTATAGATATCACACTTGTTGCCTATCAAGTAGTGTCTCCAGATCTTCAAGGCATGCCCAACTGCTGCTAGCTCAAGATCATGGGTTGGGTAACGGTTCTCGTGTTCTTTCAACTATTGAGACGCATATGCTATCACTTTTCCATCTTGCATTAGTACACAACCAAGTCCTTGATGGGATGCATCATAATAGACCACGAAATCTTTGCTGATATCAGGCAATGCTAGCACAGGAGTTGTGGTAAGCTTTTATTTCAATTCCTATAAGCTTTGTTTGCACTTGGGCGTCCATTCAAACTCCTTAGTCTTCTTCAGAAGGTTGGTCATTGGACGGGCTATCTTGGAGAAGTTCTCAATGAATTGGCAATAATATCTAGCCAATCTCAAGAAACTTCTGACTTCTGTCACATTACGTGGTTGATCCCACTCTTTCACGGCTTCAATCTTGGCCGGGTCCACTATGACACCTTCAGCTGATAGTACATGGCCTAGGAAGGCAACTTCCTGTAGCCAAAATTCGCACTTGCTAAACTTTGCGTAGAGCTGATGTTGGGCTAGTTTCTCAAGCACCGTTCTCAGATGATGTTCGTGTTCCTCTGCGGTGGATGAATAGACAAGGATGTCATCAATGAATACTACCACGAACTTATCCAGTTCATCCATGAAAACCTTATTCATCATGTTCATGAAGTATGCGGGAGCATTGGTGAGTCCAAAGGACACCACGGTGAACTCAAACTACCCATACCTAGTCACGAAAGCTGTCTTCGGGATGTCACTCTCTCGAATCTTCATCTGATGATAGCCGGATCTGAGATCAATCTTGGAGAAATACTTGGCACCTCAAAGCTGATCAAGCAGATCATCAATTCTTGGCAGGGGGTACTTGTTCTTGATGGTGACTGCGTTCAAGTTCCAGTAATCAATGCACATTCTCATTGAGCCATCCTTCTTCTTAACAAACATAATAGGGGATCCCTAGGGTAAAGCACTGGGTCTGATATATCCCTTCGAGATGAGCTCATCAAGCTGTTTCTTGAGCTCAGCCAGTTCATCAACGGACATACGATAGGGTCTCTTGGCAATAGGTCCTGTTCCCGGCAAAAGATCAATGATGAATTCTACATCACGGTCTGGTGACATACCCAGTAATTCTTCAGGAAATACATCGAGATAGTCTCTGACCACAAGCACATCATGAACTATCTTCTCCTCTTTCTATGATTCTAAACTGGCTTTAAGGGCACACAAGATACAGGTGGACTTTTTGGACTGGGGTTCACATCTAATGACTTGGCCTAATGGGTGGGTCACTTGGACGTATCTAGGTGAACATGATATGATACCTCAGTGAAGGGTTAGCCAATCCATGCCTAAGATGACATCTAGGTTTGTGGAAGGTAATAGGGTTAGGTCAGCTTTAAAGATAAGGCCCTCAATGGTAAGACTCACTCCCTTACAGATGTGGGTGCACTTTAGGTCTCCTAAAGGTGAGCTGGTGATGATAGGCTTTTCACGTGGGGTTATAGGCAGGTCATGTTCTCGTGCAAACTTGGATGATATGTAAGAACAAGTTGCTCCTGAGTCAAATAGAACTGATGCAGTATTGTCATTAACTAAAAACATACCATACACCACATTAGGGGTAGCCTGTGCTTCCTCGGCGTCCAGATGGTTGAGACGTCCATAAGTAGCAGATCCCTTGAACTGAGACTTCTGAGCAGCTGAATTCTGAGGGCACTCAGTGGCTTTGTGACCTGGTTGGCCACAAGCAAAGCAGGTGAAAGGCGTACCACCTGTAGGGGTTGGCGTGGGTGCCTTCCAGTTTCCAGTGCTTGGTGTAGGGTGGTTCTGTGCTGGGCATTCATTCACTAAGTGGGAATGGTTGAAACGGTCCTAGGTGTTGCGGTCCTGAGCATAACGGTCCCAGGTGTAATGATCCTAAGCAGGGCGGGAGTATTTGGCGGTGTAGCCTCCACTTCCCCTACTCGATCCAAGGTTGTCATCCCTGTTGTGGCGAGAGCATTCCCTAGATGGTGCATCTCTGTGGAACCTCTTGCGTTCACATCCACGGAAGGACTCCTCAGGCTTATGCTTCCTCTCCCTGTACTCCTCTCTAGCTTCAGCACAATCCTTCTCGATCTAGATGCAGCGATCCACCAGAGCATGCAACATGTTGCTCTCAATACCGCCAAACTTCAGCTTGATGTGCGGGTTAAGTCCCTTGCGGTAATAGTACAACTTCTCCTTCTTAGAGTTCACAACATAGGAAAGTGCATAGCGAAGAAGATTGGTGAAACAAGTAGTGTACTCAGTCACCCTGTCCTTTCCCATCTTGATGTTGCGGTACTCCTCAGCTTTGGCCTCCATGACACCCTTGGGAATGTGGTACTCAGTGAATGCTTCGGCGAACTCATCCCATGAGATGTTGGCAGGGTCCTCATGGGAATCACTGAAACTGTCCCACCAGGCGCGTGCTGCACCTGTGAGCTGGTGTGTGGCTGCTCCAACACACTCATCGTCGATGAAAGTAGTGAGGTCAAGCTTCTTCTCCATCTCCTTGAGCCAGTCATCGGCCACAAGTGGGTCAGGGTTGGTGCCATCATAGGTAGGTGGCATTAGCTTTAGGAATCCTTCCAGCTTCCTTTGGAAGTCATTCTGCTAACCTCCCTAGCGACGGTTTGCTCCTTCAACAAGGGCTGCAAGAAGCTGGGTCTGTTGTGCCATCACTTTTACCAGGTTTGGTGGTGGTGGTGGAATGTTCTCCTCAGGCGGCGGAGTATTCTCTAGGTGGAAGGGTATCCCTCCACGTCCATGGCTACGACCACGGTTGTTGCCACCATGCCCCCCATTTGGTTCAACTGGTTCAGGGGTGGGTGCACGCCCACGGTTCATTAGGCGATTAGATTGGCGGTTCGGCATCTGTAATACGGATCATAGATAATTTAGTGTTTGTGCCATAAGTGCTTATAATTCAATATGATTACATGATTTTGACGATTTAAAGAAAAACATTTATACTATCCAACACTCATTACAAAGAAGCAATAAGATTAATAAAGATGCAATAAGATCCGAAACATTCATTACATGGGTTTTATTACATAGCATCATCTCCAGTAGCTACACTTGAAGACGTGCGAGAATCATACTATGCATAATGTCTCATAATACATCTCATGAGGGGTACATCATGGGGTACAACTTACGGAAGCTACTGTCATGACTCATGACCACGCAGCGTCATTCTACTCTAACTCGTACACCACAGCTGGGATATGACTGTTCTCGATCTCGATCTCCTCGTCAGACTTGTGAAGTCGGGACATGTACTTCAAGGCCTCGATGAGCTCCTCAGTGGGCTTGGCTCCAGGTAGAGTAGGGCATGCGTCTAGGTTAAGGTGAGTTAGGGCTAACTCAAACTCCTCTATCCTAGGCTTCATCTTGCTATGAATCTCCTTGGGTAGCTGATCCCACATACCCTTCATCTCCCTAAGGCGCTTCCTGTCAGACTTCTGCCAACCCTACCATGTCCTCTCACACTTGTCCTGTAGGTACTCAATCTGCCTGAGTGCCTCGATCAGGTGACCCTGGTTGCGAACGGCCTTCTTCCTAAACTCCTCTAGCTCTTGAGTCATGGTCTTGTTCCAAGATTGGATCTTCAGCATATCAATCCCCTTGGATCTCTCTCTGTCTCCTCTGCGGTTGAACTCGGCCTTCTTGTCGTCCAACTCTCTCTACAACTCTAAGACCTTGCTGTCGAGGTAGCAGTTCCTGTTGCCTAGGTCAGTGGCTTTGTCCTATAAGTCTGCGACCTCAGTTCTGTGGGCTTCTTCACGATGGTTGAGCTCGTCCTATAGCTTGGCAACTATCTCTAGTAGACTAGCTCGCTCCTGTGCTCCCTGTGAGTCTCGCTCCTGGTACTCCCACCGGAGGGCCTGGTCCTAACGTCTCCTTTGCTCCAGCTGGGTCATGTACCTGTCCTACTCCAGTAGGTGGATAGCTGAGACACGCTGGCATCTATCCTCCTTGGCAAGAATAACTCTGCCGGCTACGAAACTCTACCCACTAGGGGTAAGGCTAAGGTCGAGGGCCTAGGGAAGTAGACGGAACTTTGTTGTCTTCAGGTGCTCGTAGTGGTCCCTCATCACTCTACGAAGTGCCTTGTGTGAGATAGCTTGCAGTCCCTCCTCGACTGTGTCCTCTATAGTCAACTCGATGAAAGCCAGGACAGAAGGTAAGGTAGTGCTAGCTGGGAACTCGACTGAGGTGACAATCGGTCCTTCGATTCCTCCTTCCTGAGCTGGCTTCCCGGTGCAGGTGACCTTGACAAGCTCATCGAGAACTCCTAACGTGACGAGAACTCAACAGAGGGTCTATGCAAAACCCCCAAGCTTACGTAGGTCGAAGGTAAGCTTAGCGTGGTCCAGAGGTAGCGGTCCTAGAGGCGGCCAGTCGATGTTCATTGCCATCTGCATGTTTTATGGAACAGGTGTTAGCAGGTCAACAATAGATAAGCCTTGCATAAAAGTAAATGCAGGGTCGGTATATAACCAAAAGAAGGGCTGTTCATGTCCTATTCCATCGTCCATTTCTAAGGGTTTTGTCCTATGGTCAAGTATGGCTCTGATACCAACTGAAGCGACCCCGATTTCCGCGAAGGGAAATCCACAGCGTCGAAGTGTAATAAGACCGTTGTAGGTCATATTACCCAAATTCCAGTCGAATATCACATCCATACAACAACAATATCAGAGTACAAATAGTGCGAAATTACATAAATTATTACATCGCCACATTGGCGGAATCAAAAGTAGCATTCATTCAGAACAGCTTGAAGATAAGATCGCCAAACTCGAGCGTAGGCACGAACCCCTCAACCGTCAAACTCCTCGGAGCTATACTCCTCAGCAGAACCTGTGTGCCAAAATTTATCAGTACAATTTGTACTGGCCACTCCCAACCCTATGAGCATTGCTTTGTGGAAATTGGATGCAAGTTGGATATAATCAAAGGAACCTATAAGGCTGGGATTTCCTATGAAGTAGCATATCAAGTATATAATAATAGTTGGTCAAGTTTTAACACCATTCCCACACACCATCCACCCCCTTTCCCTTTTCTGAGCTAGGTTTCGATCCTAGGATCAATATACCACCATCTCCATCAACACCATACCATCGCTCAGTCGATAGGCCAACTCCCTCTTGGCACTGCCTCAAGGCCCGTAGCCCCTGGCTACGACCGACACTCTTTCACGGGGGAAGAAGAGAAGGACTCATCTCTCTATCTAGTTTAAGCAAAACCTAGGAAAGGTCCATAGCCGATGAGTCGGCACATGTATCGATCGATCAACCATACACTCTGTAGAGGTTTTACATAACCACAAGATCCGCCTTCCTCGCTGACCGTCGTCAACTAGGCTGATTTCGGCCGCTTGCTAGCCTAGGATAATGCCACTCTACCATTCAGCCCTGGTACACCCCAAGTCTAGTCAGGGGTGGCTGAAATTGTGAGTCATGAGCCGGGTCCATAAGGTCTCCATGAAGTCTCAGAAGGGTGTGGGGGAAATCCTCCGTGCCCCGTACCTCCTTACACTGTCCGCTATCAACCTAGTAGTAGTGGCAATATCCTACCAAGTAGTCCGGCCGTCCCACATCATATAGGGCGAGTGGTACGTAAGGCTTTCCGGTGAATCTAAGTACTAGTAAGTCCTTAGGGGTGACCAAGCCAGAATGTCTTCATCAGGGTTTCCATTTACCGTGCCACCATAGCACCTCCATCCCGGGCTCCTCCCATCATAGGTTCACACCCAGGACCACCTCATATACCATTTACCCACCACAGGTATCCATTCTAGGGGTGCCCAGGTAGCACCACATGGCAAGACTTGCCCTAGGCTTGTCGTATACTCCAACTTGGTCGACACAACCCTCACCCTCCACACACCCAAGTCACACACACAACACTCTCCCCATAGTCCAGATAACACCACACATTAATGTTGTATAAGCGTAGTAGAAGTACAAGCAATGAAATATAGCAGTAAGCGTGTGTTTAGCCTAATAGCAGGGTATGCAGGGGTAAGGTTGCGTCAAGTTAGAGGCCATCAAGTAAGCATACTACCATGCAAGTCCTATCATAGTGTCAATAAAGTAAAGCAATAGCAGTTCTATATTAGCCATGCGTAATAGGTGCTATGAGATTGGGTGGGATGTGGCACCTTCAGTGTAGTCATCTCCGTTCTCTTCACGGTACTCATGATCCTTGTCTGTCTGGTTCTCCTCCGAGTCTACAAATGATCGTATTATAGTCGCGTTAGCGACGTCTATAGAATAGCACAAAGAAGCAGTGAAAATTCAAAAGAGCCAAATGCACTCAAACATGGGTTCATTGCGTAGAGCTCGATTTTAGATGAATTTTGGTCCTGGTTTCATATTTTTCTAAGGTCATATGAATTAGTTATGAATTTCTAAAGTTTAAATCATTTCTGAAAATAGAAAAGGCCGAATTAATTCTGGGCTGACACGTGTCACGCTGTGACTGGTCCACGTGGAATGCTGATGTCAACATGGCATCATCATCTCGGTTCCGAGCTAATAGGTGGGGTCCATCTGACGCCAGCATGACGTCAGCAACGTCATCATTTCCGACAGGTGGGTTTAGGGACTCTTGGGTCACTGACATGTGGGTCCAGTCAAAGTCAACGTCAGTCAATGGCGAGTCAATGGTCAACGGTCTACGGTCAGGGTCACTGACGTGTGGGGCCAGTGCTGCTGACGTTAGCAGCTGATGTCATCATGACGTCAGCATGACGTCACCCCGGCTGTTGGCTTCTAACGTGTGGGTCCCGCATGACGTCAGCATGATGTCAGCATCTGACATGTGGGTCCAGAGTGTCCGTGCCACTGACATGTGGGGCCAGGTCAACGGTCAACATTGATTGGTCAACGGTCAACATGGGCCGGGTCTCAAACGGGCTCTGGTGGGCTCGGGTTGGGCCTGTCTAGGCCGGGCCGGGCCGGACACGTGGCAAGCTGTGGCGCTGCCACGTCATAGCCGTGGGCCTCCACTGGGCTGTAGTCTTCGGCTGTGGGTGTGAGCGTGGCTCACGGTGGACCAGGAGACGCTGGTCCATGGACCGCAGACAGGTCTACGGTGGACTGAGTCCACCCTTCTTCTCTCAGGCGCGGTCCATGTGCACCGGGTGCATGCGTGGGTTACCGGCAAGGGGGGGGGGGTGTTCCCCTGTTTCTCCCGCGGCCATGCTCTTGCCGACGGCGAGCTCGCTGGTGAGCCTCCGTGGCGGTGCTAGTGCGCAATTGACGCGGATGGAAGCTCCGCCGAGCCTCGGCGTCTTCATTGGTGGGGTTACCACGACGTGCGGGGTCCCGTGGTGTGTCGGCCACGGCGGCAGTCTTCCGGGCACGACGGCGACGCCGATGAGGTGGCTACGGCCACGGTGAAGCGTCCTGGTGGGGCGTGTAAGCTTCTATGGATCCGTGGGGATGCGACGAGGGCGTCTAGGGCTCAAGGCGGGGCTTCGGGCTTCCAGGTGGTCGGTAGGGGCTCCCCGGCGGCCACGACGACATGGTGACAATGGCGAGGCGCGCGGGTGAACTACGGGGCTCCAGCGGGGCGGTCACGGCGTGGTTGTGGGTGTGCGCGTGTGTTCCTAGAGGCCGGAGACGGCCCTGGCCTACGCGCTCCCGGTGTGGAGCGCCATGGCCGACAAGGTGAGGTCCGGCGGCAGGCAGGGAGAGACCGGGAGGGGGCTCACCGTTGGTGTCGATGGCGATAGGGTGGCGATGCAGTGGCGGTTCGAGGCCATGTAGTTCCGAAAGCCGTGTAGTGCCGTGCAGCGTCGTGGCGTCGTCCTTGCTCCGGCGGCTTCGGAGGTGCTCCGTCGGCGCCTCCTTCTTCTTTCTCCCTCTCCCTTCCTTCTTCCTCTCTTGGCTCTCTCTCTTGGCTCGGGTGTGCAGAGGGTGGCCACAAAGTGGCGGCGGGGCGTTGAGAGCTCAGGGCACTAGGGCAACCGAGGTCGGGCTTTTATAGCCAAGCTCCAAGCTTCCATGGTGGACGGCGATCGATCGGTGGAGAGGCGTGCGATGCATCCTACGGTGGCGCAAGGTTGCGTGGGCGTAGCGCCAAGGAGACAGGGCCATGCCCTAGGCGTGACCCCCTGGCCCGCTCCTGCCAGGGCTGTCGGGGCTTGGTCGGAGGCGGTTGTGGTGAGCGTGGAGAAGATGAACAGGGAAGGCTGACATGAGGGGCCCATGTGGCAGCGGCTGCAAGCGAAGGCGGGGAGGCGCGTGGGCGTGAGCGGCGTGTGGGCTAGCTGCTGGGCCTGCGCGAGCTCGTGGGCCGGCCTGCTGCTGCGCACTGGCGGGGCTGGCCGGTTGGGCTGGTTGGTGCGGTGGGGCTGGTTGGGCCATGAAGCCGAGCAGGCCTGGGCCTTAGCGAGGCTTCCTCCCTTTTCTTCTTTTTCTGTTTTTCTTTTCTTCTCCTTTGTTTGAATTCAAATTTGGTTTTGGAATTTGAATTGAAGATTGGTGCACCAAATTCATTGGAGTTTTAGATATGAGGCCCACAACATTCTTATGTAAATATTAGGAATTTATTTAGCTATTTTGTATAACAAAAATAGGTGTAGTTTTGTTATACAAAAATAGAATTAATTTTCTCTTTAAACCCTTATTCCTTGGTTTGAGTTTTAATTATTTTATGGTTTATTACTTTATTGGAGTTGTTAAGCATATCATAACTCAAATGGAAATCCAAATCACATTTTGAATTTACAATGTATGCAATACTTTATTTGTTAGAATTTTAAATAAACACAATTAACTAATGACATGCCATGCTTATGTGTGGACTTGGGTTGGGGTTAGACCTAATGCATCTCTTAGGTTGGGTTTCTATACATGACACTCATCATCACATGGGAGTTCTAAGAAAATTTTTTGTAGTTGATATTTTTAGTGTATGGATTTTTGGGTTGTTACACTAATATTGCATTACAGAACAAGGTGACATCTACTCTAAATGATAGTGCCGTGGGCGGTCATTCTGGCGTCCCCGCCACTTTTGCCAAGGTGCGTCAGCTCTTCTAT
>NW_027096181.1:0-40559 GCF_019320115.1 Miscanthus floridulus
TGGCCTAGCATGCGTGCTGCAATCCGTCAGTATGTGCAGTCTTGTTCAATTTGTGCCCAAGCCAAACCAGATCGCAGCAGTTATCCGGGTCTCCTTCAACCTCTGCCTGTGCCAAAATAATCTTGGGAGGTTATCTCTATGGATTTTGTGGAGGGGTTGCCTACGTCCGGCTCTGCAATGTTATCATGGTCGTTGTGGACAAATTTTCAAGGCTTGCACATTTCATTGCTTTGCACCATCCAATTCTGCAGCTACAGTGCGCATGCATTTTTGGATAACATATATAAACTGCACGACTTACCTCTGGCCATCATCACTGACCGAGACCAGCTATTTACAAGAAAATTTTGGTAGCTGCTCTTCAAATTGGCAGGCACTGACCTTCGCATGAGTTCCGCCTATCATCCACAGACGGGCGGGCAGACAGAGCGTGTCAACCAGTGCTTGGAAACTTACCTTCGGTGTTTCATTCATGCCTACCCCCCGTCAATGGTCACAGTGTCTCTCAATAGCCGAGTATTGGTATAACACTTCATCACACTCAGCTCTGGGGCACTCTCCCTTTGAGGTGTTGTATGGGTGTCCACCCAGGCATTTGGGGCTTGATCTCTCTTCAGCGGCGCCAGTTCCTGAACTCCATCAATGGATGACTGATTGGGACCTCATGCAACAATTGGTTCAACAGCATCTGCAGCGCGCTCAGCTCCGTATGAAAAAGCAAGCGGACAAGCATCGCTCGGAGCATTCTTTCAATGTTGGTGATTTGGTGTTCCTCAAGCTCCAGCCCTATGTGCAGTCGTCTGTTGCTGCTCGCTCCAGCAACAAGTTGTCTTTCAAGTTCTTCAGCCCCTATCGCATCCTCAAACGAGTTCGGAAGGTCGCTTATCACCTGGATCTGCCAGCGACTGCATCTGTACACCCAATGTTCCATGTATCGCTACTCAAGCGTTCCCCAGGTTCCCAAGCGGTGAGTGCCTCCATCTCATCTGAGCTCACTGAATTTTAGGTTCCTGAACAGCTGTTGCAGTGCGCTGGACGCCTGGTGAGCGGCCAGTTCATCAAGTCCTCGTCAAGTGGTCTCACATGCCGGCATCCCTCGCCACCTGGGAGTCGGTTGAAGAGCTTCGTCGCCAGTTTCCCCGGTCTCCAGCGTGGGGGCACGCCGACACTCAAGGAGGGAGGATTGTCAGCACTACTACTGATTAGGGCTAAATATCGAGTCAGCTCGGTTCGTTATAGCTCGGCTCGTTATGGCTTGGCTCGTTATCAAGCTGGCTCGTTATGGCTCGTTATACTAACGAGCTAGAAGCTCAGCTCGGCTCGGCTCGCTTGGCAACTTGAGCTGGCTCTTTTAGCTCGTGAGCTAACTTAAATTTTTTTCTCCCTATTGAGGTTATTCCTCCAACAAAAGATAGAGACGAGTACTGATTTAGGAGAAGCAAAATAAATAAGAAGACGTATGATTTGATGTTGGTTTGGAAAAATTAAGAAAAAAAAATAAAAGCTAATGCTTGCTGCTGTACGTTGGCTTGCAAGGGAGTAAGCAAAGCTGCGATTGCAAGGCCCTAGCAAGCAGCAGGCGCCGAACGACTTAAGCGTGTGCCGTGTGCGATGGCTCAGGAGGGGAACAGCCGAGCGTGCATGCGTTTACAGCTACACCTGTGCAGAACGGCGGATGGGAGAAGTCTAGGGCCTAGGGGTGGGAGCGTGGAAGTTGGGGCAAGGGTTTTATCATATTGGGCCAATGGGCCATGCCATATATGGGCTGATTTATGTTGTTGTCATCTGATTTATCTTGGCTCGTTTTGGCTCGCGAGCGGCTCGTGAGCTGGCTTGTTAATTAACCGAGCTAAGGTGCTGGCTCAGCTTGTTTAAAAATTCAAATGAGCCGAGCTCGAGCCGAGCCACTAACGAACGAGCCGAGCGAGCTAGCGAGTTACGAGTTTTTAGTCGAGGCCCACTACTGATCCTGCACCTGTCGATGGCTCTGTTATCCCTGGATGCAGCGACGGCAACAATGCGCCTCCGACGCCAAGGCCCAAGAGGCACGTGCGACCCTACTCCAAGGTGTTCGGGCCCATGTGACGAGCATAGTCGAGTATATCTATCAGAGAGCAGTGAGCAAGAGGGATACGAAACCTGTAAACCGTAAACTTGCTTCTACTGTTCTTAGCATTCATCGTTACTATACTTCTTCCTTCCCAAGCATTTCGATTCCTAGTTGTTACTCACACATAGACGCCAGCAAGAGAGAGTGAGGGTTCGGGACTTGCCTAAGAAGCGGGCGTCGGTGGGAGCTGACGGTGCGGCGGCTGGTGCTGTCACCTTCGCCGGCGACGAAGAGATCGCTTCTCCCACTCTTGCAGAACTGCCGCTTCTCCTGTTTCTTGGCTTCCTCTACTGTCTGCTCTGTGCTATGCTCTCTGTTGTGGGCCAAATTTGGGCTTTGTGAACCTGGGCCGTTGCAGGCCAGGCCCAAATGAAGCTTTGGACTGGCCCAGCAACAACTTGTCTTACTGATATTTCGGAATTTTCTATCTAAACAAACAATCGGCTACTGCTATTCGCTATTTTATATGATTTCTGTCGAATTTTGTAGCGATTTGATCTGCTACAGGAATCGTACTATCCATCGTATGGTTCAGCTGTGGAGAATGTTATTATGGGCTGCTTCGTCTCGCTGTTCCTTTGCCTAATGGACCTTTTTTATTTTTAGAAATGGAAAAAGTTCTTCGCACCCTCATCACAACTACTACTTACAAAGTCACCCCCTTATATAAAATTGGATTTTTAGCCCCTTAGTAGCTTTTAAAACCGTTTGTTTTTTTACCCTCAGTCTAGATGTCTATTTTGTCCGATGTGGGCACGTGGCGGCTTGTTACTCAAAATTTATCCCAATGTTTATTTTGGAAAAATGATGCAACTAAAAATCCTAAAAACTGGTGTCTTTTTTTTTTAAAAAATCATAGAAAATATATTTTACTCGAAAAATATAGAACTAGTTTCAGATTTTCCTAAACCATGCTCTACCTTCTATTTGTTGCACTTTGCTGATGTGGCACCGTATTGATCGAAGAAAGAGAAGAAAAAAAATAAGAAACCGTTTCTAAGATGGAAACGTCTACGCTGGGATTGAAGCCGAAGAAACCAACGCGTACTGCGTTAGGGAATTCCACCGTGGTTTCTAGCAATCCTGTGCGCCCTCCCCTTCTCCTTCCCTCCCCATCGCGGCCGGTCGACCCCTTGGACACCCGCATCTCCGCGCGCGGCCGCTCGACGCCTACCTCCCTGCGCGCGCGCTGCTCGATGCTCGCTGCTCCGTGCGCGGCCGCTCGACGCCCGCATCCCGGCGCAGAGGAGGTCGGGCCGTGCTCCTGCGCGTGCGCCCCGCCCCCGACGAGCACCTCCTCGCCCCGCTCGGGCCCACCGCCTCGCCGTCGTCGGCGCGCGCCTCCGCGGAGGAGGCCGGACCGCACCCCTGCGTGTGCACCCCACCCTCGATGTGCTCGACCCCGCCGCCATCTCGCCTCCGCGCCCGCTTGCGCGTGCCCAGCAGGACGCCACGGCGCCAGAGCGTGGCCATCAGGCAGATCGACGAGGACCAGCCATAGTGCAAGTTCGAGCAGATCAGGGTGACGAATGGAGAGGAAGAAAAGCGAGAGCACATAGCACACGGAGCAGAGGATCTGGAAAGGAATGGTTAACGATTAGGTAGCTTTTTGATTGGACACGGGATCAAATAGTACCATTGTGGAGTATGATTTTCTTTGACACAGTGGACCTAAGGTTTCTACATTGTGAGTGTCTCTCGCTTGTTGTTGGTGGGACACTGTCTGTCATCGCCTGTTGATGCCGGCTTGACCGCGACGTCGCCAATGGACTCATCGCCTGGGACACTGTGTCACGTCGAAACAAACGAGCCTGTAGCTGCCAATCAGGCGATTGGAAATTGCGACTCGATCACTCGAAGCCAGACTGTTTTGGTTGACCACACACGTCAGTTCAGACATAAAGGACCCTTGAGGTCCGGTGCTAAAGTATTAGAAGTCCCATACTTTTTGTTTTCTTCTCGTGCGTTAGGATTGAAGCCTAAGCTAATTAAGCTTTTACTTTTTCTCCTTGTGTGTTATTAAGGTTGAAACCTAAACTACCGTATATAGAAATGGTATCCATTCAATTCTGCCCGTCCATAAGCATATATACATTCAAATCTAAATTAGCGTGCCACTCCCATTACGATTAAGGCATTTCATAATATTGGCTTTGGGCACTGTACGTAACTTGAAGGAAGAAGGCAAAGCTAGTTCTACAAAAAAAAAGGTGCATTCTCCCCTTGATCTAACTTATTTTGAGAAGTCGGGAGGTAGTTTGTCAAGCAAGCTTGTTAGACACAGCGACCGTCACAGTTAGGACGAAGATTTTCCAAGCCAACCAACAACATGGATATTCTTTGGGAAAAAAGGTGTGTATTGTTTGACAAGATCTTTATTAGGTCAGTCTCAACATGTTGGCATCTTCTATTCTAGACTAACTCATTGAGAACATTATGCCTTTTGCTTGTTAGAAGTAGACTGATGATGCAACTAAAGTATGTTAGAACTAAAAATATTTTATCAGTCTAAGTCAAAAGAACAAGCAACGGATGAGTGCACCCTCGAGATCAAGGCAGCTAGGCATCGGTTGAGTTTGAGATTGGGACCAGCTTCATCCACTTAGGATGGATTTACGTGGACCAAGAGCATGGATTCTTTTCTCCCTTATGCTATTTTCCTCTTTCTTCCCTGGAGGGCATTTCTTTCCTGTCACAGAGCCAAACAATCATGCCCGGAACTCTATCCCCCGGTTCCTTCCCTTCTTGAAGAAAACGATAACAATAACACCATCTAGACACTAACACTTGAAAAAGGAATATGAAATTTTCATTTGCGTCAAAAAATATTCTATTGATATTCGGGAGAACACAGGCTTCAAAAGTTTATTGCCCAACCATGCTATTCAGTTTTGGTTTAAATACCTTCTGGGTCAAGCCTCTTGTTTGATTTCTCGCAGAGAGAAGCAAGTCTAGCAAACCTTGTGCTAAATTCCATTCTTTTCTTCCTTTCTTCGTTTTTTGATTAATTTGTTAAAAGTGAGAAAGATTTGTTTACAAAGACATATGACTCAACTGCCACAAACTTTTTGATATTGTACCTAATGTTATATTTGTGCTGCATGTCAATCTTGTATAGTGGCATATAAAAGGGGCATGTGGTGTGTGGTGGATTGGTGGTGGTTATATATCAGGCAAGAAGAGTTAAGCCTATCCCACGGTAAAGACCCCAAACCTACCACCAACTTACCTTCCAACGCGCACAGATATAGCATGATTGTTTTCACACGTGGCTAACATAGCCACACTACGCGGCCTCTAATCTCATGGCCTCACAGTGAAGAGGAGAGTTTGGATGAGCGTGTAGCATTTCTGGAGTCCAATGTTGGCTAACATAGGCAAATGGGGCTGTCATCCTCTACTGTTTCACCAACCAATCGGGACAACCGTGGTTTATGGATTTGACAGCTGAGTTGCAAGGCACATGGATAAGAGCTTTTTTCAGTATCTTCTAATATCTCAATTCATTTGGCAAGTAGCATGGCGTATCTTGAGGAGTAAGCACAAGAGATGTAAAGAGCATGGGAATATATATAACAACTAGTGTGAGCAGAGTTGCTTGGATCAACAAGAGTATGGAATATATATAAAGTATGGGAATATATATAACAACTAGGGTGAGCAGAGTCGATTAGCTAGATCAACAACGTGGTATGTGTGTCTCTAAAAGTTTTAACTTGTGAGTTAGAAGTAAGGTGCGCATGAAGAAATTCATATGCTGATGTAGTTAGGGTGCTACTCATGAAAGCAATAAGGCAAATATGAGCTGAGGATAGATTAACAAGTCAAATGGAATTAACCTATCTAAATCAGAAGGATATCTGGTTGTGATACGGATCAGCATTGATATTTCAGAAATCACAGCTAGGCTTCTTGTCCCATCACCAAAGATGACCAAATAATATATGAGCCCAAGCTAATCCAATTCTAGTAATAATCGGACTAGACTATTCTGATGCACCAGATAACTCTCAGTCTTAGATCGTCAGATGTCAAATTTGCTTCAACTTGAAATTTCACTTCATCAGGAAATTGAGAGAGAAGTGTCACTTTGCAGGTTCAGTAGAAGTGTCCAGATGGTAAGGCCAAGGGTTGCTAAGATGCCATTCGTTTATGATATTTCTTCTGCCCCAGAAAGATGGCGGCGCCGGCGGCGAGGGCCCCCTCCGGCAGTCCAGCGCCGCCGCCTTTTGAGCTCGATGACTCGTCTCTACGCCGCTGCGTTTTCACTGTGGAAGCTTCTGTCTCAAGAAAAAAAAAAGGCAAAACAAGTTGATGGGTAACTGGATGGGCCTAGGCTTTAAATGGGCCTAGGCTCAGCATCCTGGGCCATGTGAACTGATCAGGTTTCTCAACAAAAATTATGAAGTAATTTTAAGAGCTTCCATCTGTCCGACTCTATTAAAAAAGTATGTGATTTTAGTTTTGTTCAGAGTAAAATTCATTTGAATTTAACCAAGTTATATAAATTACATCAATGTTAACCAACAACAGTAAATTAGTTTTCATTAAACCTACCATGAAATATGTTTTGGTACTGCACTTGTTTGGTATTGTACAGATGTTAACATATTTTTGTTTAAGAGATTTAACTTAGGAAAAAAACATAAAACGACCAATATTTTGAACAGAGGAAGTATTTATTTTCAAATTCATTTTCTGATGTTTGCTTTGCTTGAGTAACACAGACCCTAACTGTCAAAATCCAGGCCCACAAAATCTATCATAGACAAAGTGGCTGAAGACAAAACTTGTACACATTTGGATTTCTGCTTCATATCCAGCGTGCATAAAACTTATTGTAGAGCACAAGTCAACCACCAGATGCCTGCATACAGGCAATTGCATGGACAGAAGAAGTTCAGACGCATTGCAAACATTTTTCTACTAATTCAAATAACAGTATCCAGCCTTCTAGGCTTTCCAGAATAGCTAACAAGTTCATAACTAGTGCAAAGATTAAAAGTAGCAATGGAACACAGCTGGAAACTAAACTGCAAGTCTGCGAGCTCTCATCTACCACAATGTGCATTATCCATTGCAAATGCAAGCTTCTGTTCTCTAAGGAAATTCAAGGCGAAGTTTCAGCACAAGCAGATGGAGTTCATCGAACACTTGCCATCAGCGATAGAGCATGCTTGGGTACACCCAGAAGACCAGCAGCTGGGTGTACCAGTTCCTCTTGAACCCTAAGGTAAGAACTATTGTCTGGATTCCACACAGCATCAGCATCATCACCAAGCCCATGCAACACCAAGGGTGGGTCATAATACCCGTAGTACAAGCAGTTGCTCCTCCCGCTCCATCGTCCTAAGTTGGCGCAAGAAAACGCAGGGCTGCTCACATCGCACCCAATAAAAAGCGAGTAATTCTCTAGCTTCTTCACCTCCACCCAAGCTGCAGGCACAGTTGACATTTCGAGGCGATAGGCTTTGTACTCGACAGGTGCTCCACTGAGCGAAAGGATTATGCAATGGTCGACCACCAGGAGCATATCACCACACACCATGATCCATGGCCCTAGATATGGGCATTCATCCAGGGCGATCCCGCCACACAGCCACTACTAGAAACAAGAATTTTCTTGTGTGCCGAATATTTTTTTCTGTCGGTATATTAAAACCTCACAGAGTCACAGGGATAATCGATTATTCTGTAGGTTGGTTACTCACAGGGAAATAAAAATAACCCTGTAGGTTTCCCCACAGGGAAATAAGTTTACAGGATAATTGAATTTTGTTTCATGTTGTTTCTGTTAGATTTGAGCTCACATGTTAATTTTAGGGCTGCATTGCCACCCAATATTTCGCAGTGCAGCGTGATTTGCATCCTTTCAGTGCCTTCCTCACCCGCTGCCTGTCCAAAAATCTCTCCGAGCCACGCATGATGAGGAAAATTTTCCTGTGGGTTTTTCCTATTTCCTTGACAGTATTTGCCTATCGGTACACCGATAGAAACAATTCTCCTGTGGGCGTTTCCTATTTCCTTGATGTTTTTTTGGCACACAGGAAAATTTCAGTTTTAAAAATAGTGAGTTGCTATCTCCTGCAGACCAAGCTGGCTCCTATTATAGCTGATGACCCTCTGCAGGTTGCCACTGACCATACCACCAAAAAGAAGCATAACGGAATAGATTCATTAAGCTTGAATTCAAGTCGCTGTCAGTTCTGATTTCGTGCCAAGCAGAATCATCTACCTGCAGCTATGCCAGCTACTAGTATGACAGCGAATGCTAATCAGCAGAATGGAAGCAAATAATGCTCTAGCTCCCTACCACTCCAGAGACATGAAACTCGGGAGTCTTGAAGCTATGTAATTGTATACTATTGTTTGTTTGGCACTAGATGTGAACTTCCATCCTAGACAAAACTATTCTACTAGTTCCAACAAGAAACTCCATCCGCCTATATAATATAATACTTTGCGTCACGCTCAAGAAACTAATGCAATTTTATGTTGTGATACCGGCCATATTGACGAGCTGTTTGCAATTGACTAGCGATGCATTATTCTCAAACATGGAGACAAATATCACATCGAAGTGGCCCTACACAAGCATGCATGGCGCGTGCAAATGGACTGGGATTAAAGGGACTAGTCCTAAAACAGAAGATCAAAGTTTTCAGTGAATTTCCTAGGTGTGTTTGGTTTGAGGGATGAAGTGGTCCATCAACTTCTCGTTTTTTGTTTGGTTTGTGAAATGAAATGTGTTGATCCATCACCGGCTAATTCCTCACAAGCTAACAATAGTTAATATATGCATAAGGAATGAGTTAATTTGACCAAAATTTATTAGATGAACTCATGATGCCCCAGTTCACTATTAGAAGCTCATGTAACGAACTTCTTATGAGATGATTATCTTGAACATTTACATCATAGGATTATCGACATGCGGCTGTGATCCAGTACTATATTTTGTTCAGTGGCAGGGACTGGAGCCGCATCTACAATCATTTTGCCTCTCTCTGCCTCAACAGATCAGGTCATGAAAAAAGAAAGTTTCTGCACGTGTTGCAAAAAAACTGACCAACCTAGGAGAAACTAGATCGCATCGCCTCGATGAGGATTTAACCAGCTGGGCAGTATGGGCATACATCGACACCCTTGACCAATTGAGCTAGCTCAATATGCTCGTATTGGCCTTGCTGCTGCAATTAGCCCACCTTTTCTGAGGCCTCGCTGATGAGACGGTTCTACCTGAACGGAAGAAATGCTTTGCTTCAATAGAGCTGTACGCAGTGTCCTCAAGTGGATGATTAAGCAAAAGATATACGGTACCATACAAGCACAAATAAACCTCGCGACATTCGCAGGAAGACACCGAAAGCAGCGAGAAATAAAGTACAGGGAAACAGATTAACACAAAGGACAAATGCAAGATCAATGGTGCTCATTTATTTTCCTATGTGAATGTGACATGGCCGGCCGGCATAACTATGGGTCAATGATTGGGCTTGCCAGATTTTTGTTGGGATAATTAAGTGGGAGCTGTACGTACTGACAATCATAGAAGTATACATCAGTATCACATTAATTACATCATATGCATACTTATGCATGGAGCGACATTTTCATTGCATCCTGATAAATAAAAGTTGCATCCGAGCAAGTTTGGCAGACGCACAATAAGATACCATGAGCTCTGTACTCTAAAGTCTAAACTATGGCGACGCAAAAGACAAATCTTGAAGAGACCGATCTAGCAGGCCTTGAACAAGTCGTCGACTAGCCAACTGGTGTAATTGCAGTTTCAAAAAAAAAAAAAAAAAACTGGTGCAATTGCATGGCTTCAGCATATACTAGTTGTACTATACTGCTACTGGTCCGACGGCAAGCTATATACGTACATACTCTCTCCGTTCTAAATTATAAGTCGTTTTGATTTTTTTGGTACATTCATTTTACTATGTATCTAGACATATGTCTAGATACATAGCAAAATAGATGTACCAAAAAAATCAAAGCGACTTATAATTTAGAATGGAGGGGGTAGTAGTTAGTGTCAATCATGACTGAGGCTGCAACATTCTAGAACCCTTGCAGCTAGTCTCGGACCTTATTATATATATAGTCAATCTGAGCATTGGAGCACTGTTAGTATTTAATCACTGGTGGTCATCACATGGTGCGTCACTTGTTATCCCATCCGTTCATTCAGAGACTCGGATCATCGATCCTGCCAAAATGAAAGCAAAACCAGATCGATCATAAAGCGGCTTTGGGGTCATATGAATGGTGGTCTCGATCGAGGATCTATATGCACCATGATCCGTCATCGCTGGAAACTGATAGGGAAATTATAAAAGTCATTTCCCTGTCGATGAACGGACAGGAAAATACCGATCAACTGAAAACAAGGAAAAAAATTGCCTGCCGGTACACTGATAGAAACCATTTCCTTGTTGGTTTGTCACGATAGGGAAATTCCCGGAATCCTATCACTATCCCACAGAGATAATAGAAAAATGTGTCTCGGTCGACAAGGAAATTTCCTTGTCAGGTTCAAGCGTCAGAAAATATTTCCTGTCTGTTCTATAATTCTCTTGCTGGTGTTACTACCCAATCGACAATTTAATACATAATTCTTCTGTCAGTGTAGACAAAATCGAGAGGGGGACTCCGTTTTTCAGTAGCAAGGGTTTGAGATGTATGATGCTGGTGCGCGCTTTAGCCTTTAGGGGAAGAAGAAGAGGGATTTGAGGAGGAGGAAGATGTTGATGTTGATGCTGAATTATACCACAAGTTATTAGTACATGACGGGAGCCAAGAGCTGTCTGGACTGCAAGAGATTCTTAAAGCTGTAGTTTCTTGTTAGGCTCCTTAACTTGAAGAATCGGTGGGAGTGAGAATGGATGCTTTCATGACCTTCTGCCATTAATTAAGGAGGCACTTCCAAAGGGTGAAGTGTTGCCAAAGAAATTCCATGGAACCAAGAGATCTGTGACGGCTATTGGCATTGGTTGTGACTTCTGAGTGCATTGGTGGTGGTTGATTTTTTTTTTTTTTGCATATCCAATGCCGAGTCCGACTAGCGTGTAAATCAAGTGGGTGGAAGAGTGTGAGAGGTGGAGTTGATGGAAGACTTGACCACAGAGTTCCTGCAGCTGCAGAGGAGGCCCATGTCATGCTGCAGCAACATGGTGTGGCTACGGATGAAACCGGATAGGATACAGACGGATACCAGTGATCCTGCATTATGTCCCATATCTCATATTATATCCCATATTTTTTTATCGGATATTAGAACCGGATACGGATCATTCAGATATTGATATCCATCTCATATACATATCAAAAATCTGATTTTTGAATATTCGGATTCGGATACGGTCGGATATTAAATGTTCGGATTCACATATGGACTATCTAAATAGTGTTTTGACCCTTTGGGGACGGACGGATATCGGGAAATATCTGTCCCGTTTTCATCCCTAGGTGTGGCAACCATGGTGTGTGGTGTTCAACGGGTGTGCACAACGACGACATGTCACGAATTGAGTGTCAGTGACCTATTTGGTGTAGCACCGATGACCTGCTAGGAGTGGCTTACTGTGGGTAACAGGGTATTCACATGGTGACTTATGTCAATAGCCTACTCGGTGTGGCAGTGGTGGCCCACACACGGGGTGGGGTGTGTTTGTTGTGGGGCTCTCAGTCAAAGATCTAGCTCGGCGTCGATAGGATGCCGATAATGGTGATGCCTTCAAAGCCACATTCTTATTAAGGTAGTTGGGAGACACCGTGGGATGGGATGGTTCCGTACGTCTCAGTTTTTAGAGACGGGACAATTCCATTCGTTGTTTGGTTGAGAAGGGATGGGATGACTTTGTTTTCTGTTGGGTTTTGGGACATCAAAAGTGGGATCAGTCACCTGACATGTGGGGCCTACCCGTCAGTCTCTTTTTTTCTTCTTCTTCCTCTCTCTCCCCTTTCCTAAGCACGCCAGCGGGGAGGTGCTCGGGGCGGTGATGGTCCTCGCGGTGGCGATCGGCGGGCTGGGGCTCGCCCGTGCGGCGGCGGACTTGGCCCTTGCCTCCGCGGTGGCGAGCTCCAGCTTGCCCGCGTGGTGACGGCGGGCCCGAAGCTCCCCTGTGGCAGCGGCGGCCGGATCTTGTCGGCGCAGCGGCGGGGCGGAGATCCCCCATAGGCTCGCCCACATGGTGGCGGCCCAGAGCTCGCGCTCGTGGGGCCGGACTGCCGGAGCTGGACATGGTGCTCCCCCGCGCGACGGCTGCTCCACGCCCGGACCTCGCCGGCGACCACCTTCTCTCTTCTCCTCCCCCAGTGCTGGCGTCGTTCCTCCACGCGAACAGGCCGTGTCCCAAGTGGGATGCCCTGGTCCGCTCAAATTTGGGGACGCGTTGCCCCGCATCTTCACCGAATATTCCCCATTGCGATGACTCTGCACCCTGCTGCCTCTCAACCAAACACTAGTCTAGGTGGGATATCCCACTTGGGACGGTCCCGTCCCCCCAACCAAACACTGCCTAAAGATATTGTCGTGAGGTCCCTTGCCCTGTGGTTCTCTAGTTGAAAAAACCTTTGCCCCAGTTTTCGGTTGACATCGACGATGTTTACAAACATCATTCCCTCCATGGAGGCATCACTTGAAGGAGCCCCTCCGCTTGGTGGATGTTGCAGCAGCATGAAGTTCAATCTTGGTTGCTAGTGGTGGACTTCTTGGTGATTTCTATGTTGTCGTTTCATGTGGGAGGGTGTTGTCATTGTGCGTTATTTTTCCCTATATTTCATTCTTTTTTAGTATAGCGCGAAGCCAGCGGCAATGGCAATTCCCCCTGGGGGAGGGGTGCCACATGATATTCGGCGAAGAGCAGGCCCATGAGTGTCGGTGAAGGAGAAAGCTCACCGAACGGGCTTCGGCCGGGACAACTACCTCTACCACATGCCTAGCCCGGGTTGTTTCCCGCTCATCGTCATCCCGATCGTCGGCCGCATTCGCCTCTCGAGGGTGCTCATGGACTGTGGCAGTGGGCTGAACATCCTCCACGTTGACATCCGGGACCGAATAAAGATCCTAAGGAGCCGCCTTCGCCTGAGCGAGGCGCCCTTTTACGGGATCATCCCCGCGATATAGCCTGTGCCCCTCGGGAGCATCCAGGTGCCCATCATGTTTGGGGAGCCGACCAACTTTCGTAAGAAACTACTCACTTCGAGGTGGTAGACTTCTCAGGCGCCTACCATGCGTTGCTTGGATGGCCTTACTACGCGAAGTTCATGGCCATCCCACACTACGCCTGCCTAAAACTCAATAATGTTGTGCTAATATCTTATCATGTGATTTTAGTACTGCAGCAAGTCCACGGATGAAAGTTCACTCCCCCGGCTTGTGTCCTTAGGCATCAACTGCTCTAGCAAATCGTCGGAGGAACATAACGTACGGTGGACAATTTGTCATATCATCATTTACTGTTGTTCAGTTTGAACTCTCAGATGGATGCGATGTATGCTCAAGGAAAAGCCCGAACTCTCAGATCCTCACGCCAAATTAGACAAAAATGGAAAAAAAAGATTAAAATTATTGTATAATAGTGAAGCACTAATCCAAACCAACAGGGAACACAGCTATACCTCTGCATCCTGTCTCCGCAAGCCCGGATGGGAATTGTCGCATCATCCATCCAATCAATAAGAACAAAATAAAGGCAGCCACGATGTCTTGGCACATTGTGGTGGTCGGACGGCAAAGGCCGAGAGGACCAAGGGGAATGCACTCGAATGCAGAGATGAGATTGGAGGCTCAGAGCAGGCCGTCGGTGGCAGAATTGGAACATCAGCGGCGAAGGGTTTTTGACTGGATTCGTGGGCACTCGTCGAACAACGGTGGTGTGGTGTGGTGTGTGGTGTTTTTGCGCCGCCGGCCGGTGGAAGAGGAAAGCCGTGCGAAATCAAGGGGATCGATGGTAGCTGGCTCAATCAGAAGAGGACCGTGTCTAAGACATGAGCTTGAGTGGAGCCTATCGAAGTAGCCTGAGTCCTGCGCGGGAGGTGCGTGGATGCTCAGCCGCTCAGGGCATGTTTGGTAAACCTTCTGGTACTCATTCTCCGTGGAAGATGATTCTCTGAGAGGAGTGATTCTCTGACTGAAAATATTATTTATGATTCTCTAGAATAAATTCAATGCACATGCTGACTCTGTGCATAAAGTCAAAATCAGGAGAGGCTAATTTTTTAAGCTCCCAGCAGCCCTCTAGTTTATTTCAGAGAGCCACTTCTGTATAAAAAAAAACTATTTACCAGAGCTCATCCTAAATTGTGCCATGGAAGTTGCTCTGCCAATCCTGCCAAACAAGCCATTAAATAGATCAGAAATTGATAGGAGGGTGGCTCAGCCGACGCATAGTCTAGGCGTCTGGCCCCACCATAGAATACCAGTTCCTCTTGAACTCAAGGTAAGAACTATTGTCTGGATTCCACAGCAGCATCCAGCATCATCACCAAGCCCGTGCAACACCAAGGGTGGGTCATAATACCCGTAGTACAAGCAGTTGCTCCTCCCGCTGCATCGTCCTAAGTTGGCGCAAGAAAACGCAGGGCTGCTCACATCGCACCCAATAAAAAGCGAGTAATTCTCTAGCTTCTTCACCTCCACCCAAGCTGCAGGCACAGTTGACATTTCGAGGCGATAGGCTTTGTACTCGACAGGTGCTCCACTGAGCGAAAGGATTATGCAATGGTCGACCACCAGGAGCATATCACCACACACCATAGAATACGGGTATTATGTGCAAGCTACCGACTACTAGTACTTCTATATATACTTAACCGTTATACTGGTACTGGGTGACCCCCCCCCCCCCCCCCCCCCCCCCCCCCCCCCCCTAGTTAGACTGCCACTGCGTCAGTCTCTCATGTCTGTCATGAACACAGGTGAAGTGACACCTACTAGTACTTCTATATATATGTTTCATGGGGTTGTAGCTTATTCCTTTGCCGTATGTTCCGCAGGCCAGGGAAATACTGGTCAGTCTTCGCCGCTTCACGGACAAAAATGGGTCGACGGCAATACTGGTCAGCCGGGAGAAAATTCATCAAGAAGAGATGAAGGCAAGAAAAAGAAATCACCAGGTATCTTACATGACAGTCGATTCTTGATAGTATGGAAATTTTTATCATCGTGAATGAACATACATAGCTCAAAAAAATAGATGCCTACATAAGTTTTTTAAAAATAGATTCCATTCAAATAAATCTGATTTTCGTAGGTGATGATTCACCACACACCGTAACTGTGGTTCCTATGCTAACAATATAATCACTACAAAATCACTGAATAGTGGAAGAAGCGTCCATTCACTACAAACCCATATATTCAGTTTGCCCACGTAGTACCCACTACTGGAAACAGGATCTTTGCCGAGTGTAAACTGCTTTGCCGAGTGTCAAAAATCGGGCACTCGGCAAAAAGGCTCTCGGCAAAAGAGCGGCCCTCGGCATAGGCTGCCCCGCGTAACGGTGTTCGGCCACGTCCTTCTTTGCGAGTGTCTGCTGTTAGGCACTCGGCAAAGAAGGTTTTTTTTTTAAAAAAAAAATTCTTTGCCGAGTGTCACAGATCTGGCACTCAGCAAAGAATTTTTTTTTTGGAAAATAATTTGTCGAGTGCGCCTGACACGGCGCTCGGCAAAGAATTTTTTTTTCCGAAATGTCTTTGCCGAGTGCCCCTGCGAAGGCACTCGGCAAAGAGAATTTTTTTAAAAAAAAATTCAAAACCGTCTTTGCCGAGTGCCTTATTCTTGGCACTCGGCAAAGAGGGTCTTTGCCAAGTGCCATGCCCCGGCACTCGGCAAAGTTTTTTTTTGTTTTTGGCCTCCAAATTTTTTGTGCAGCCCTTTTAAAGTACCAGGAACTCCTAGTTAGAATTTGAGGATTTTTGTGGCTTTTTGATATATTCAGTTACTTTATTTCGTTTACTTGAATTTTTTCAAAAAATATAAATTTGAACTGCACGTGGTACGAATAATGGAATTTAATGATTCAAAAAATGATAGTCATGTTACTGAGTGTAGTGTGAGGCCGTATCCAGGAACGGACCCGAAATTTCGGACATCTTGATCACGAAACATTACCCGAAAGTTCGCGGTCATAATGATTCAATTCCTACCTGAGTGCAATTTGGCCTCAGGCACTCGGCAAAGAACCTACAGTGACCCCTCATAATTTTTTGACCCGTATTTAACTCACTGAGCTTCAAATTCTGTCTTCTGAATTCTGAACAGGAGAAAAGCCGTCGTCCATCATTATCCAACGTGAAATATGTATTGCTTCCATTTATGTTCACGCTGGAAAGGTGAGCTCGTCATATGCTCTCTTCTGTAGTCCTAAGACGATGACAAGCTAGTACTGCTAACTATGGTTCATTTCCAATTGCAAACTAAATTAGAACAATTTATTTATCTAACGCTCCTTTGTAGTCCATTCGTCCTGAAATATAGTTTATTTTTATTTGTCCTAAATCAACCCATCTTAATTTTAATCAAACATGAGGCATGTTGACTTAGAACAAATGAAAATACACTATATATTTCATAACAAAAAGAGTATTGTTAGTAACAAGCTGTGTTCGTTTTGAGCTTAGGCCAACCAACGTAAATACCAGGTGGAGGTGACTAAGGAGGGCCCAAGCCTGTCTGTGAAAACAGGGACCGGTTCTTCATCACAGAAGCTAGAGGTATTTGTCTCACGGACACACAATAATCAATTGGTCTTTCTGTGTTTAGCCAATATCCATTCAATTCATACAGGAACATGCAAGGATCTCTCTTTTTTTTATAAAGGAATATTTTATTAGTTTTCAAGTGCATGCATTACATCGAGCTGTAAAGTCTTGAAAATATTCTTTCGGCCTCTGTCTACACAAAGAGAAGAACAGCGCATGCACGCCCGGCCCCCTCACGCCGTCACACGCTGCATGCATGCTCTCACTCTCCCTGCTCTCGCGGCCGCCTCGCGCCTAGCCATGCCGGTCACCGCGAACGTGCTGCCGAACTTCCCCAGGAACGCCACGGCGACGACGAGCGCGACCATGCCCCACGCGGCCGCGCCACGGACGGTATCCACGCCGGTGTGTAGCCCGTTGGTGGCCAAGCAGAGCGGCAGCGTGCGTGCGAGCCGCCGCCGCGGCCACACGGGCGCGCGAGCAGGCGAGCGTGGGCGGGCCGCCGCCGCCGCCGCTACAGGAGTGCGTGCGAGCAGCAGCCGCCGGCGTGTGGGCGCGCGTGCGAGCAGGGGTTGCCGCTGCCGCTGCGGGCGCGCACGCGAGACGCCACCGCGGGTGCCCGTGCGAGCGGCCGCCATTGCTGCGGCCATGTGAGCGCGCATGCGCGATGCGAGCACCTCCGCTGCGGCCACGCGAGCGTGCTCGGACCTCACTCGATTTCCCCCAAATCGGGTGCACCGCCGTCGCCATTGGCACCGAGTTCGATTCTCCCTCTCTGGAGCGTCTCCGGCCGATCAGGGAAGATGGTGAGCCCCTAGGCCCTTCCTCTACCTCCTCCACCGTTTCGAGCCCGCCCCCCCCCCCCCCCCCCCCCCCCCCCCCCCCCGCCCCCCTCTCTCTCTCCCTCTGTTGCCCTGCTACCGTGTGAAGCCCGCCACCAAGCCATGGGTACCCGCCATTGCCGCCGCCCGCCGCCGGCAAGGCACGGCCGAGCGTGGCTACACCTTCTGCACACCCACGCACACACCGCACACACCACCGCACACTCAAAGCTCTGACACAAGGCCTCGCACGTCACCGCGCCGCCGCATCCGTCTCGGCAGGCCTCCGCAATACAACATATGGATAATTGGATATGTATATATGAACTCTTTATAAAAACGAAGGAACATAACCTGTCTGTTGGAAGCTGCAATACAACATATGTATAATTGGATATATGCTTATGTACACACACACACAGCATTGTGTTGCTCACTTGGCCAGTGCCTTGTGTTAGACACGGTCCCTACAGTCACCATATCTCAAGCAAACGATCTTTCTTCCCATTGTCCAGTAGTCGGTGAGAACACATGTAAGATGCATATGGATGGTGGCTACTCAGTTTGTTCTTTCTCATGTGTTGCCGTATATCCATAGAACTGTGATCAACCATCAGAAGATCAGGTGAACATTTTGCATCTGATTGACAACGTTCAATGTATTCGTTGGACTCATAACTGGAGATGAGTTTCAAGGGATGTGATTTGGCAGCGGATGATTCATGTACGGTACTCTTGGCTAGTGACTTAGGCCTTGAGTTTCGGGGATGCAATGCAACCTGAATTTATGCCTAGAGCCATTGGTGGCATAAATTGGTGAACTCTAGGAAACATCATTGACTCCATCACTGAAGTCATCCACACGATCTGAAGCGTATTTTTCAGTTGGTACCAGTAAATATCTCAAGTTGGAGTAGCTGCTAACCTGAACTTGCATTTGGAGGAATTCAAACACTCAATTGTCTCATCTAATATCCACACTTTGTCAGTCAGAAAATCAGTTAATTAAGTAAACGAAAAGATCGATGGAAAACAAAAGAAACATATTGACAATATATATGTCACTACTTACCAACAGAATCTTATTAATTAAGGGACTTGCACTTGCACCTGACAAAAAAATGTTGCAGTGCGTTATCAGGCTATTAGCTATTGCAACGGGCCTATATTTTCATTGATCTGGTCCCTTCGTCTCTACAGTTAGCAGCAAACAACAATGCCATAAAACAATTTAGCAACAAACAATGTTTATGAGATTCGGCTTGGCTACAATAGTCTGATCTTGGCCATGTGTTTCAACCCAAATTCATCGACGATTTGGTCTCTTCAGTTGCCTCTCACTCTGGTATCCTGCAATTTCTTCATCAATTCTATTCCACTCAAACATCCCTATTCCTATCTCTCACTCAATATAGGTTATAAAACCAAAGAACATGAATAAATTAGACCAAGAAACACCACACTCTGACTATCTAGGTTGTTTCTACAACTGTACTTCCTATTCTTGCCATAGGCCGAACCTCGCCTAGTTACTTCCAGACCCCCTAGACGATGATGTGCAGGTGCTGTCATAGACTTGTTCCAAAGGATCAATTGGAGTCCTAGTGCCACCGTAGATAGAGACTGCGCCAGGAGTGTGTCAAAGACCCTAACTTTCCCTATTCCTAATGTAGGTCACTTGACACGGTGGACAATGCTGCAATTTGACTCGCAACTTCAAATAGAGAATATTATAAATAACGGAAGTATTTTCTTGGATGAATCAATTATTGACATGCACTACTAATGAAAAAGATTTATCGTCTCTACTTATCCGTTTCTACAAATCAACAATTTGTAGAGCCTATTCAATTTTCAACAGCCTTTATAAATAAATTTATAGAGGCGGCTAAAAACAAGAGCCGCCTCTACAAATCGATTTTTAGGGGCGGCTAGAAATTGAGTTTGTAGAGACGGGTTGAAATACAATTGCGTTCACAAATCTTTTTCTAGAAATCATAAATTGGGCCCAAAAAATAGCAAACAAATCGTTTTCTAAGGGCGGCTGAAAACAGGAGCCACCTCTAGAAAAATCAAGTTTCTAGAGGCGGCTCGAAATACAATCGCCTCTACAAATCATTTCTAAAAATAATAAATTGGGCAAAAAATACCATTTTTTTTAATCAAGGAGGCCCCTACGACCTCAGGCCTCGCGTGTTGGTCTCCTAACCATTACACCCCAAAGTCACTTGTGACTGAAGGGCAGAAATATTTCCCTCATATTCACTTCACCAGATTTTGAAATAAATATTTGAGACTATAAACGAATTCAAATGAAAAAGGTTTCAAATGAAAAGTTGTACAAATTATCGAGTACTACAACTTTGATTTTGATCGTTTCTTCATCTAAGGTTGTTTGAAAATTTTGAATTTCAAATGTGAGAAATTCAAACATAATTTTTCTTGGATAAATGATTTTCAAATGAAAACATTGTCAACTACAAATTTGTATATCTCTATGAGATCTACAATTTTGGGTTTTGTCCGTTTCTCCACCTGAGGTTGTTTGAAAAAACTTGAATTTCAATATGTGAGGACTTCAAACTAAATTTTGGAACCATAGATTATTTCAAATAAAAACATTTTCAACTACAGTGTTTTATATCTTTTTGAGATCTATAACTTTGGTTTTGGTCGTTTCTCCATCTGAGTTGGTTTGGAAAACTCAGAAAAAATTAAAATGTGAGAACTTCAAACAGAATTTACGGGATTTAAATGATTTTAAATGAAAAGGTTGTCAACTACAAAGTTGTAGACCTCTTTGAGTTATACAACTTTGATATAAAGTTTGTCTTCATCTGTTTTTGTTTGAAAAATTTATCAATTTTACTATGCTGCACCTATTTTTAGAGGCGGCTTTAGATCGAGCCGCTTCTTGTGCTGCACCTATTTTTAGAGGCGGCTCGAGATCCACCGGCCTCTAAAGACAGGAACATTTTAGAGGCGGTTGTAAATCCCAGCCGCCTCTAAAAATGGTTTTCTAGAGGCGGGCCAACTTGAGAACCATTTTAGAGGCAGGTTTTCATTGGGCCGACTCTAATAAACAATGTCTCCGTTGCTAAATAGAAATTATTTGTGTAGTAGTGATGGACATTGTGTTTGTCAATTTACATAAATTTAAATACATGTTAAATGCTAATATTAGTAGGTCGGATCTATTAGTGGGATCCTAAAACTATCTATATTTCTAAGTTGGATCTAAGAGTAAGTACATTGGTGTTGTCTACATTGTGTTTGTCAATTTACATAAATTTAAATACATTTTAAATGCTAATTTTAGTAGGTCGGATCTATTAGTGGGATCCTAAAACTACCTATATTTCTAAGTCAGATCTAAGAGTACGTACATTGGTGTTGTCTAATATATTGTCTCACGTTGTGCCAGTAACCTTAAGGGAAACATATACAATCATTGCTGTTTGAGTTGTCTAGTAGTCGCTCGCAATTCCTTGATTTATGTATAGAATAAAAAGAGTATTGTGAGTTGCGTGACTCACATAATGATGCAATTCGATGTCTCACATATACTCCTAGATTTTAGCTCATAAAGCAGCTCATGAAACAATGACATCTTTCTCTTAGATCTCTCTTTCCTTCACATCATTAAAAATCCGACATAGCACTGCATAAGACAACTTATAAGATAGCTGACGTGTAACAATGTATTTGTCCTAATATATTTGACGATGAGATCAAAACATAGATTAGTATCTGAGAATCATAGCTCCCGCTATTATATCATGGGGAGAGTGTAACACACATATACCCGTTGACTTCAAAAATTATATTTAGTGTTGTAGCCGTAAGTGGACCAACCTGTGTACCCACTTAATTATGTACTAGCAAACTTGCATGTGGGCTGCAACGGAACCCAATATATATAGGAACCGGACTCCGTATTATCACTAGATGCGAGTTGTTTTAACTTGTAAGAGCGCGGCTCATGAGTCCGGGTCATATATGAGATAGTAGGACACGACCCAATATATATTGGAATCGAATTCCATATTCATCATCGCTAGACGCGAGTTTTAACTCGTATGAGTATGGGTAATGAGTCCGTGTCACATACGAGACTTGGAGGGCATGAGTGCAGTTTGGGAAGTAAAAAAGGTAGATAGAAGAAACTCTCCACTGCCTGTATAGTTAGCGGCAGATGGACGAAAAAAAGATGGAGAGAAATTTTGCCTCTTTATATATATATATATTTTTTTTTGCCTCTTTATATATATATATATATATATATATAATAGATATAGATATAGAAACATATAGATATGTGAATTTGTTGATTAGACCGCTTAATTGCATCCCTGACTACATTTGACGAAGCCTCATCAAGTAGACTAGTAGTACAGAAGCTCGTCCCTAGATAGAAGCCTATGAACCTGCTGTTTTGGCAACTCTTTGTTATTGATACTTGCAAAACTAAAATTCATGGTTTTGGCAACTCTTTGTTATTGATATATGTTAGTTCGATATGTTTGTATACGAGAGGCAACCGGCCAAGCCTTTCTACTCTCGTTGGTATATCATGGATTTCGCTTACACGTGTACCTCGATCATTTTTTAGCACGGGATGAATTTTCTGATGAATTATATATATCATGTCGTACTGCACAGATCCAAGAACTTAGCAACAATTCCGAAAAAATGGTTATTGGTCAATACAATGTCATGGACACTGAGAGGATCCTCGAGGTCGTCAAACAGGAACTTGAAAGGCAATACCGTACGCGCGAGTGACAACAACCAATGCAATAAAAAAGCAGTTGAGACAGCTTGGGCGATGTAGGTCTTCGTATCATTTCTATGGTGGCGACATATATATGTTCCTTGCAAACACTTACGTACGTTTGGGCTTTCCTTTATGTGCGTTCTGCAGCTAGCTCTTGTTAGGGCCTAGCTGCTGCTTATGTTTCTTCTTCAGTCTTCATTTCATCTCTTTCAGTTGTTGTCTTGTACGTGGTCGTGTCCAGGCTTAGAAGTGGCCTGTGTAACTTGTTCACTTTCATGTTCATAATACTGACGAAGAATGAAAGAATGTTCATTTTAATTTGTTCTGTGAATCGTTGTGCCCCCTGTTCTTATATATGTTCAAATCTTTCTCCTTCATTTCTTGGACTATGCGTGGGCTTGGCCAAGAGGATAAGTGTGGAGATATTCCTTTCGATTTGGTTTCCAATAAACCTTTTGTTACTACTCAAAAATGTCCCGCGAAGAAAGCAATGGATTATGTGGTGGGCATTTGAAGATTGGCGGCAAGGGGGAGTATTAATATTCACCGGAGAATCCATTGAATTATGAGTGGCACGACATGAAGTTCCGATGAAGCATCCTGTGGTTATTGGAGCATCGATCCTGTGATCAATGATGGGATAAAAAATGCAGAAACAAAACAATCCACAATTAATCCCTCGTCTTGTGATGAACCATGAGAAGAATATCTACCATCGTATCAGTAGCAGAATTAACAATCACATGCAGAATAGACAAAACAATTCACGAGAAAAACCTCCTCAAAGTGAGGAGTAAAAACCACATGACCAATCGATCCACTCCAAGCTTCATATATAATTAATAATAGGTACAAGGAGTCTTCACTAGAGAATCTATAGGATTACTAAAGGGACCGTGACGTCTAAGAAGGGGGTTGAATTAGGAAACTTAAAACTCTATTTCTAAACTATGGCCTCTATTTTCCAACCTTAGCAAAATCTATGCAATTAAGTAAACTATCTAAATGTGCAACTACGGTTTTGCTAGGTGTGTTGCTATCTCTACCGCAAAAGAGTTATGCAAACTAGGTTCCCATCCTAACAATGTAAATGTGGAAGCTTAAGTGAGGTAGAGATGCAAACTCCCATTGACGTCTCTAGTATTTTTACTGAGGTATCGAGAACTGCTCAAGCTCCCCCCTAGTCCTCGTCGAAACCTCTCGCAAGGATGCCCTTGCAAGGGCCAAGCTCCCGGTCAGGTAACTCTGTGGATAGCTCCAGGCCTTCCCAACGAGCAAGTGGGCCTCTGGCAGGCCTCTCCCGGATGCTCTCCGCCGTCTCCACTATCGAACCTTCGGCCGAAATACCACGGGCTTTGTTCCCTTCGGTACACGGTTGTGGCCACACCATAAATACGGTTGGTGTGGTCTCCCAAGACTACAAGCCCCGCTAAGTACAAGCACGGTGCGCGCAAGCACCTCTCTCTTTTCGAGGTATGCAAATCTCACTAACACTAGGCCTAACACCTAGAGCAAGTGCATAAGCGGTGGTCTAACTAGCCTATGCACTTCACAAAGCACCTACACTAATCACCAAGTGATTCTTTAAGCCATATGCATATGGAGAGCACCAAAGTGGTGTAGCAACACCCTAGTATCTTCCCACAGGCGCGCGGCCTGTTGCCAGGCGCAGCCCAACGGCGGCGGTAACGGGCGTGGGCAGCCCAGGTGGGTAGGCAGGCCACAGCCCAGTGCGAGCAGGATGGCCCACGGTGGGAAGCCTAGCGGCGGCGGCACCAATTTGCGCCGAGGCCTCTGTACTTCTTACTATTTCCACTCACAATTCAAAGACACTATTCAGCACTATTTACTTGAGTTAAGAGATTCACCTTAGGAACCCTGGACTACTTTTTATTTGAACACATACTTCCTCTCTCTTCCAGAGCAGAGGAGTACACGGACGAGCCAGCCGACGGCTGATTCGGCCGGCTGGGTGAGCAGCCGGCGGCGAGGGTGGTGCGGTGGTGGTAGCGGCCGTAGCCATGGCCTGGCAGCGGTGGCTCAGCTGGGCATGGCTAGGGGTGGCCCGACCACGTGTGCGGCGACAGCGGCGAGCATCGGCACGACGGCAGCGGCGCTGCTGGCGATGGCGCGAGCCGAGGAGAGGCGCCGGAGCATCACTGGACTCGCACGGCTCCGTAGGGGGCACGGCTCGGCCAGGGGTGAGGCATGACGGCCCGGCCACGCGCACACATCGCGGCGGCGCGGTACATGGCGGCTCCTCGCTCGGTGAAGGCCGACGAGCATCACTACTAAACAAACTTTACTGGAGGCGGGCGTTTTTTATTTTCCGCGGCGGGCAAAGCCGTCCGCCGCGGCCTAGAGGCCACGGTAAATCGTGGCTTAACCGCGGCGGGCGGCTTTGCCCACCGCGGTTAACCTATTTACCGCGGCGGGCGGTGTAACGTGCCCACCACAGGAAATATACTTTTACCACGGCGGTCACGTTGCACCGCCCGCAGCGGTAAATTATTTTATCATGGCGGACAGCTTTCGTGGCCCGCCGCGGTTATGTTCGTTAGCCATGGCGGGCATTATTATTTGCCCGCCTCGGTAAATTATTTCCTGAATGAAAAAAAATACAGCAGGCATATAAATTCAAATTCAAATTCAAATCACATCCAGATTTCACAGATTAAACTTAAAAAGTATGCAGGCATTACACATGAGATAATATACATATATATACATTCACTTAGTCGTTCTTGTCATCATTAATTCATTACATTTACATATTAAAGTCGTTATACATGCCCTAAGGAGTAATCCTGCGGACGCATCATCGTGGGCCATTTCCTCAGCCTCTCGTACTCCGGTAAAATCGCTAGCTGGCTGTTCTCATTGAAGAACGTGCTCCCTTCAAGCAAGCATTTGTCTAAGACAAACTTACATATGTCCGCCTTTGTCTGCTTAAAGGAGTGTTGGGTGCTCTGCACGTCTCTCCACCAGTTCAATCCATTCTTGAGCACCCTCCAACTGCTGCTGTACTGCTTGCACTCCCTCAGGTACTCACAGATGTAGAAGCCACAGGTTTGTGATCCTACCGGTTGTTTGGCACACTGCATGATCGATACACAAGCATTAGAATACAGGCATTAGAACGCTTATGAACAGAAAGCACAATTAAACCTTTCAAATACTTAACGGAAAGTTGCGTCTGATTTTGATGCGGTTCTTATGCTTAGCCTTAAATTTCTCTGTTCTTCGATCATAGCATTCAGGATCCTTCACGTACTCCTTATAAGCGCTATACGCAATGTACTAGTATTAGGCAGGGCATTAGAACACATATGAGAAGACAGTTCAGTCACTTACACTCTGAGGCAATCTTCAAAGGCCTTGTACCCTTTTAAGTTTGGCATTCTCAACGAATCAAATATGCAGGCCCTGCCATCCTGAGGGTAGATGATAAATGCAACCCAGTGACCCTCGAGGCCTTGGCTGCGCCATTGAAACAAAATACATGTTACGACGAGAAATAATAATACTAGCTAGCTACCCACTTATCTCTACAGGCATGTCTTCGACTTACCCAAAGTGGTAGGCAGCTATGATACACCCATTTCTCCTGATCTTCTTCATTGCTCCTAGTATGTACCTTGAAATGTTCAACTTCTCATTGTCCATCAGTTTCTTCCCGTGCGCCTCTCTCTGTCGCTTGGTCAAGTCTTTCATGGTTGGATGATTGTCATCTAGGTGGTAACCAATGATGACTCTTTGAGCAATATGCATTGGAGATAGATAGATAACATCAAGTTTTAGTTCCTTGGATATATAGGCCATCAACCTGCAAGGACAAGCCATCGTGGCATATATAAGTAGTCTTGACCGATTCAAAGGCAGGTGATATGTGAAACTCGCAATTCATCACTTACATAGAGAACAAGGTGACTTGGGCGATGTCAAGGTCTTGTTCCCGTAGTAGTCTGTACATGTCGTGGAAGTCCACGGGGAGTTCTACATTATTGCCGGGCAAGTGGAAGTACTCCGCCACAACCTTGACTAGAAAACCATGCAGGCCAGCTTTTGCCGCTTCCATGTACCAGAGATGAAACCTCCTTGTCTCCCACCTTTCCTCGTCGACGAGCTAGGCCTTGGTTATCATGAACTTCCCATGCTCGTAATGGCCGGGGTAGTCATCCGATTCTGGAAATTGATGGAAAGGTGATCTCGGCCTGGGATAGAAATGTTAGTACCATATTATGGCAAAGAAAAGTTATTAGCAAATTATGCTCGCCGCTACCATACCTTTCGAACTCAAGTGAGTATGTGAGATGCCCTTGGTCGCCTTTAGTCTTCGCCGGCGGTGAAGGACAGTGGCTTGTGCTCGCAATGGCAGCAGGCGGTGTCTTTGCCCCCGGTTCCTCCGTGCCTCCCGGTCCTTTGCTTGTGCCCTTAGACGGACTGTCGGGAGGTGGAGGTGGACTTGTTGTTGGAGGAGGAGAACGAGGGTGAGGGCTTGTGCCTCGGGGTGACTTCCTTCCCTTGTCATCCCCACCATTGCCTTCGTCATCGCCGTCGTCGTGATCCTGGATCATCAGGGGGACAAGATCTGGCAACGGATGGTTGTGATGCTGGTGTCGCCATCGGCGTAGAAGTCGGCGTCGAGAGAATGATCTCTATGTTGTCCTTGTTCCATAGGACTTCGGAACCAATGGCAGCTCCAAGGATTGTTACCCCTTGTGCAGTTGGATATTCCATTTCAAATTCTTCGTATTGGGTCGCATACCATGTAAGTATCATGGCAGCATAGTTGGCAGGGATCTAGTCTTGGTTGAAATCTTTGATATCTTCTTTGGGGTGCTTGTAACCCTCACCCACGGTCAACTTTTTCGCCCTGCCGAACGGGATGTTGAGGTGGACGTGCATGGGTTGCCGGATGTCGTCGATGGGGTGCCTTGGGCGATCCTCGATCATTGGCAGTGGCTGCCCTTATGTCTGCCCTTGTGGAACTTGAGGCACGGCCACGCCAGCCTGGCGAAGCATCTGTGACCTCATCGACACCATATCTGGGTCATTGCTCGTGAAGGCTTCTTTTATGGACCGACTGATCATTTCGGCCATGCCTTGATCATAGCCCTTCTAAAAGATGCCCTCCTTGTAGCTCTGCCTTGACCGGTATGTGGCAGCGTCGGATTTCCATGACTCCACTGAGTTCCAGCTCATCTTCGACGACATGCCACGGACGTGGCCACGGTGCTCAGGGGTTCCCAGCGCCAGGGTTAGCAAGTCCTGGCCCCTACGAACCTCGAAGCTGTCCTTGGATTTAGCGGCCTCGATGAGAGCCCTCTCCACCTCCTCGAACTTGGGCTCATTCAACTTGCTCGCGCCCTCCTTGAGCTTCTTCGGTTGGCGGGCATAGATGAAGTCCTTAGCCCTCAAGTCTAAACCAGTCGTACGGATCGAGAAGCCCGGCGGCAGCTCTAGCCCTTTCTTCCTCCCGCCACTGGGGCCTCTTACCAGCAAACCCAGTCATGCCCAAGTGGTGGGGGTGCAGGTTCTTCTTCGTGAGTGCGCTGAACTTGGCGCTCTTTGTCTTTGCTTCTTCTGCTGTTCTTTGTTTGCAGAACTCTTCCCAGTGATGTTCCTTCACCATAGTGTATTTGACATAGGGTGACTTGCCTAGCTTCAGGTAGTACCTGGTCAGCATGGACTTGAAGTTTCTAAAGGCTCTTCCTGCCACGTGCATGACCCACTCCCTGCACTTGTTCAGATCGACGTCCTCGGGATAATGGAAGCTCCTTGTCACCTCACCCCAGATATGTGTCTTGTAGTCGACCGGGACATTGTTCCACTCCTCCCAAGTGATCTCCACCTTGTCCTTGACTATACATGCCACCTGGTTACTGAACTTGGCAAGGACCGTGGGTGGCGACAACGGGTTTCCCTCTAGTCCCACCTCATGGATCACATGGACTTCGCCGTGGATTTCCCTCCGGTGCCTCCCGTGTTCCCCCTTCTCAGCTTTGTCCTCTGACCACTAGACTTGCCTGAAGTGGTTGGAGATGGAGCGGGGGGTTCTTTGTCACTGACTTGTTCCTCCTCGAAATTCAATTCTCGAGGCACCACCGGCATCTGTTCAGGGTTTGGAGACCGCGCACTTTCAACTTCGTCGTCCCTCGGTTGGTAGGTCGGATCATCTTCGTCCTCTGTACGACGTTTCTTTGTTGGCCTCGGGGTCACGGACACTTGGCTCTCGAGGCTAGTTGATGATGATGCACTAGGGGTAGGGTCGCGCCATTTGCTTATCGGTTCCTCCGCCATTGGAAAGCTACAATGAATACATATTTCAGTTGTATAGACACATTTATAGAGTAGTAAAGTAGAGTAGTACTAGAGTAGTAAAGTAGTAGTAGTTGGCTCAGATTTGCCCCATTGCCATCACATCGCTTTTAAACTGGTTGCTTGTATCTGGTATACAAGCCATCCTAGTTTAGCGGGGGCACTCGATCATCATTGCCGCTGCCTCAGCATAAAAGGGTTCACATCATTGCATATGCCACTGCCTCAGCTTAGAAGTGTGAAAAGAATCATCATTGCAAATACCAAACAAAAGCCATCAAGATAGTTTCAAAATTCGGCCCCAAAGGGTGGCCTTCGGCCATCAAGATAGAGTAGAAGACTAGAGGAGGTTTAGTAGAGTAAGAGTTGTACAGCTCAAAATTTAGAACTGTACATTTCAGGGGTTGAGACAATCCAGCAAGGAAAAAATTAGTATATATGGCTTGAAAGCCTAACAGCTCATGCCCTGCTCCTCAATGATTTTTCTCAATGTCTCCACACCCTAGATCAGGGATAAGATTAGGAGTTGAGAGGGAAATTAGAGAAAGAAGGGAAAGAAATCAGGCACCTGAGTACTGGGAAAAAAGACTAGCTCAATCGAATGGTTTAAATAAGACCACAGCAGTCCAGTAGGATTAACATACATGTTATCTAAAGCTACTTTGCATATCAGTTATAACATGTAAATATTTGCAGCTTTGTACAACAGAAGTCCAAATTTTCATATCTCAAATGTGGAAAAAGAAACATATCGTTGAAAGTCAAAGAGATTGTTTTTATGTGCTGAAACTAGACAAGTCTAGGTGATGTTATAATTAGGAGTTGGGACACCTAATTCCCTCTATAAAAAGATATGCATTGAGGCCTGTAAAGGGCCACAGGCCACGGCTTATAAGAACTGATACGTTTGCCTTGCTTTGTTATTCTGGAATTTGGAGACAAGCAGGCACAAGGACAGCTGTATTGATCCAATTTATTATATAGCAAAAAATAAAGAATCACAAGTATAACTGCAAATAGTTGTTTTATATCACTTCATACATGGTCATGGGGATGTGTAAAGCCCAATACATGGCACACTGCTCAGACATGGAACATAAACTAGAACTACAGCACGCATCAAGTGCATCACACAGATCGAGTTCAGGCTAAGGCTAACACAGTAGCGATTCGTTTTGCAGAGGTTAGGTTACGTACCGCTGGTGGCGTTGTTTCCTTGCGCGCTGTGTAGTGCTGCCTGAACTGGAGAAGGGTGGAGAAGGCCGTCGAGGAATTTGGCGGCGGCGGACGGGTCGGAGCCGGCGACGCACCGGAGCTAGGGTTCCGGGGACGGGGCGCCGGAGGAGCACGGGGACAGGGCGCGGGCAAGGGAGAGGAGGACGGGGGCGGGGCACAGGCACGGGGGAGGAGGATGGGGGCGGGGGTCACCACGGAGGAGCTCGGCGGCGGGGATGGCGGCGGCGGCGCTATATTTCGGCGGCCCTTCGGGTCGATTCGAGGGCGCGAAGGAATAAGAAAATTTGTGCGAGCAGCGGCACATATATAGCCACGGATTAACCGCGGCGGGCAATATAATCCGACCGCCGTGGTAAATATTTACTGTAGCGGGCACCTTAAACTGCCCGCCGCGATTAATAGATTAACCGCGGCGGGCTCTGTTACGCGCCCGCCACGGTTAATATTTTTACATTTCACTGCTATTTACTATCAATCTAAAACTTATTAATCTAAAATTTATGGCCTCTGTTACATGTAGTAGTAGAGTACATGTGAGTAGTAGAGAGTAGTATTAGTACAATAGATAGTAGTAGTAGGTTGAGTAGTACTAGTAGAGTAGTATTGTATAGTAGTAGTAGTAGATTCAGTAGTACTAGTAGAGTAGTATGGTTCCATGATATTAATAATAAGTAACAAAACTTGTCTTCAATAGATCGAGCTATATTATTACATATATGTCTCTAGGATACATATATCATTTTGGTGCAGGTGCTTTCACCGTCCTCTTCTCACCATCGGGGCGGGCCCACGGCATCATCCTGGACTTGTTGAATCGGTCCTCGACGGCCTTGATCTTCTTTGGATGATCGGTAAAAAGCTCGAGCTCTGCGTAGTTGTTGTATTGTTCGGGACTCTGCACCCCATCAGCTCCCACAATCCGCTGCTTTCCGGACACAACCACATGCCTTTTTGGGTCATCTGCATATATATAGTAGGCCACTTGCGCGACATTGGTTGCTAGTACCCACGGGTCATCTTTGTAGCCGATACTTTTGAGGTCCACGGTGGTTAGCCCATAACTGTCCACTGCAACCGCATTCGGTTTGACCCACTGGCAACAGAAGACGGTTATGCGTAGGTTCTGGCCGTAGTCAAGTTCCCATATTTCTTCGACTTGCCCATAGTATTGCCTCCTCTGGCCAGTGTACTCTTCTTCGCCCTCGTATCAAACACCGCAGTTCTGTGCTGAGCTCTTCTTGTCCTTGTCTTTCGTGTGGAACCTGTATCCCTGGATGTCATACCCTTGCCACGTGGTGATTTGGCTGGATGGGCCTAACACAAGCCTCTTAACGGTCTCCGTATCTTCATCAGGGCATCCTTCAAGGGGTACTTGAAGAAAATTGACTTCATCAGGGCATGCAGTCGATGGCATGGGGTGTATTCAGTGTTTTCCAATATGACAGGTACTTGAAGAAAATTGACTTCTTCTTGAAAGGAACGGCGGCGGGGACTTCCTCCATCTGGTCCCGCTTTCGCTTCCTTGTCTGCTTGCTCCCCTCTTCAGGCGGCTTCTTCTTCTTTCCAAACTCCACCTGATCCATGTCCTTGACCATCTCATACACCTTTGTCCCCCAACTAGTCTGCGTTGGTTGATCACGCTGCGGCTCGTCCTGATTGTCAAAGTATTTGTTCATAATACTTCTTCTATACCTGTGATTTTTTGCGAGGAACCGTCTGTGCCTTGTGTACACCATCTTATTGGATCCCTTAAGGTAAGTGTAGCAGGTCCCATCGATGCAAATTACACAGCCGGTCTTCCCTTTGATCTGCCCCGACAGTGAGAAGAGACCGGGGTAATCGGTGATGGTGACAAAGATGATTGCTTTTAGTGTGAACTTCTCCTTGCGGGATGCATCCACCATCTGGACCCCAACATCAAATAGTATCTTCATTTCCTCCATGAACGGCTCTAGGAACACATCTATATCATTGCCGGGCTGCTTCGGTCCGAAGATAAGCATGGTCAGCATAAGGTACCTACGCTTCTGACATAGATGGGGAGGTAGGTTGTACATGGTGAGCACGACGGGCCAAGTGCTGTGCGAGCTGCTAAGCTCACCGAACGGGTTCATCCCGTCGGTACTTAGCGCGAACCTAACATGCCTGGGCTCCTTGCCAAACTCCGGGTAGGCCTCGTCAAAATCCTTCCACTGCTTGCCATCGGATGGGTGCCGTAGCTTGCCATCGTCGTTCAGGCGGTCAGCTGATGCATGCCAGGACTTGAGCTTGGCATCGTCTGGGTTCCTGAATATTGCACGCAGGCGATCGGTCACGGGCAGGTACCACACCGACAGTGCTGGACTTTTCCTGTGCGTGTAACCCTCTTCTTCATCGTCCTGCTGAGCCGAGATCTGTTTGGCCGCACTGATCTTCTTTGCCCCCTTCTTGTTCTTCTTCCGACCACCCCGCAAGCCTCCCTCGTCTTCTGCATCCATGCGACAACCAGCATTTTTCTTGTACCGACTAAAGTCGCAGTGTGGACAACTCATTAAATTCTCATACTCATTGCCTCGATACAGGATGCAGTGGTTAGGGCATGCATCAAACTTTCTAAGCTTCATCACCACTGGCCGGATCAGCTTCTTGGCCCGATAAGTATTGGCGGGCACCTTGTTAGCCGTTGGGTACATGGTGGCAAGGTAGCTTAACAACTCATTGAAGCTAGTGTCAGACCAACCATGACGAGCCTTCAACATCAACATATGGAGGTTAAAACGGAGCGCCGTGCACTCCTTCGGACAATCGCCGCCGTCCTTATAGAGAGGATCAACTGCCGCCTCTTCACTTAAATTCAACTTTGGCAACCAAACAACGTCGTCTTATCGAAATGTCTGATCTCAACAAGTGACACTCGAGTTGCTACAGTATCCTGACATCCCCACCGTCGCGGTTACGTCGGCACTTCCAAATCCACAATGAACGCAACTGTTGTCCTATCGCTGCGCAGTGCGCTAGATCGGAAATGTGTGACTAGATCTCCAGATCACACAAGCTGCCCCCTCGATCCTTTGCACTCGAGTTGGCATCCGCCTCAGTCTCTAACAGTATCCTTATGACATATTCACTCACCGTCTCCTCCGCCTTCATATACTGCGCTTCGTCGGCCATCCAGTCTTCATTTGCATTGATTAGATCATCCTCTACCATGATCTTATGATTCCACCCTCACGGACAAACTCCCCCTGTTGTCTACTACGGCACGCGCCGCAGCTCTTTACTTGCTGTATAGATGCGGGTATAGAGGATTCCTGCCGTAGTGCTCATAAAACGGTTAACGTCTTTATTTTCACCGATGTGCTGTAGTCGTTGCGTCGGCTTGTCTGAAGAGCTCACTCCATGATGCACCACCGGACCGCACCAAACTCTTTGGGCGACCGGAAATTGTCTAGGAACTTGTGTAGCCCTCGACGAAAACCATAAATGATCAACATGAGTTTGCCAGCCCGACCGAAACCATACATTTATCCACCAATTTTGTCAGCTCCACAAGCTTTTCAGCCTCTTCCTACCCTTCCACCCAATTTTACCCCACAAAAGCCACCCGATCTCTATCACAACTCCTCTACATCAGGTCGCCTTCCCAAGCTTCCTTTTCCAAAATTCGACGGTGATAATCCACGCTTGTGGCGTTGCCGTTGTGAGAAGTATTTCGCTATGTATGGCGTGGAGGAGTCTTTGTGGACCAGTGTGTCTGAACTTTATCTGGAGGGTCCTGCAGCACGCTGGTTCCAGTCCATCGAAACCCAAATTCGCAATGCTACTTGGTCTAACTTCTGTCAGTTGTTGCATGATCGTTTCGATCGTGACCAACACGAGCTGTTGATCCGTAAGCTGTTCTCCATCAAACAGCTTGCCATTGTCTCAAATTATGTCACCCGCTTTACTGAATTAGTGGATCAGCTTTTAGCCTACTCCAATTCCACCAACCCTGTCTATTATACCATGTGTTTTATTGATGGGTTGTTCCCACAATGCGCCTCCGACGCCAAGGCCCAAGAGGCACGCGTGGCCCTACTCCAAGGTGTTCGGACGTATGTGGCAAGCGTAGTCGAGTATATCTAGAGGCCAGTGAGCGAGAGGGATACGAAACCTATAAACCGTAAACTTGCCTCTACTATTCTTAGCATTCATCGTTACTGTACTTCTTCTTCCTTCCCAAGCATTTCGATTCCTAGTTGTTACTCACACATAGACGCCAGCAAGAGAGAGTGAGGGTTCGGGACTTGCCTAAGAAGCGGGCGTCGATGGGAGCTGACGGTGCGGCGGCTGGTGCTGTCACCTTCGCCGGCGACGAAGAGATCGCTTCTCCCACACTTGCAGAACTGCCGCTTCTCCTGTTTCTTGGCTTCCTCTACTGTCTGCTCTGTGCTATGCTCTCTGTTGTGGGCCAAATCTGGGCTTTGTGAACCTGGGCCGTTGCAGGCCAGGCCCGAATGAAGCTTTGGACTGGCCCAGCAACAACTTGTCTTACTGATATTTCGGAATTTTCTATCTAAACAAACAATCGGCTACTGCTATTTGTTATTTTATATGATTTCTGTCGAATTTTGTAGCGATTTGATCTGCTACAGGATTCGTACTATCCATCGTATGGTTCAGCTGTGGAGAATGTTATTATGGGCTGCTTCGTCTCGCTGTTCCTTTGCCTAATGGACCTTTTTTATTTTTAAAAATGGAAAAAGTTCTTCGCACCCTCATCACAACTACTACTTACAGAGTCTGGTGGTCACCCCCTTTATATAAAATTGGATTTTTAGCCCCTTAGTAGCTTTTAAAACCGTTCGTTTTTGTACCCTCAGTCTAGATGTCTATTTTGTCCGATGTGGGCATATGGCGTCTTGTTACTCAAAATTTATCCCAATGTTTATTTTGGAAAAATGATGCAACTAAAAATCCTAAAAACTGGTGTCTTTTTTTAAAAAATCATAGAAAATATATTTTACTCGAAAAATATAGAACTAGTTTCAGATTTTCCTAAACCATGCTCTATCTTCTATTTGTTGCACTTTGCTGATGTGGCACCGTATTGATTGAAGAAAGAGAAGAAAAAAAATAAGAAACCGTTTCTAAGATGGAAACGGTGTCTACGCTGGGATTGAAGCCGAAGATACCAACGCGTACTGCGTTGGGGAATTCCACTGTGGTTTCTACCAATCCTGTGCGCCCTCCCCTTCTCCTTCCCTCCCCATCGCGGCCGGTCGACCCCTCGGACACCCGCATCTCCGCGCGCGGCCGCTCGACGCCTGCCTCCCTGCGCGCGCTGCTCGATGCTCGCTGCTCCGTGTGCGGCCGCTCGACGCCTGCATCCCGGCGCAGAGGAGGTCGGGCCGTGCTCCTGCGCGTGCGCCCCGCCCCCGCGAGCACCTCCTCGCCCCGCTCGGGCCCACCGCCTCGCCGTTGTCGGAGCGCGCCTCCGCGGAGGAGGCCGGACCGCACCCCTGCATGTGCACCCCACCCTCGACGTGCTCAACCCCGCCGCCGTCTCGCCTCCGCGCCCGCTTGCGCGTGCCCAGCAGGATGCCACGGCGCCAGAGCGTGGCCATCAGGCAGATCGACGAGGACCAGCCATAGTGCAAGTTCGAGCAGATCAGGGTGACGAATGGAGAGGAAGAAAAGCGAGAGCACATAGCACACGGAGCAGAGGATCTGGAAAGGAATGGTTAACGATTAGGTAGCTTTTTGATTGGACACGGGATCAAATAGTACCATTGTGGAGTATGATTTTCTTTGACAGTGTCCTAAGGTATAGCAATCACCTATGGTTTCTACATTGTGAGTGTCTCTTGCCTGTTGTTGGTGGGACACTGTCTGTCATCGCCTATTGATGCCGGCTTGACCGCGACGTCGCCAATGGGCTCATCGCCTGGGACACTATGTCACGTCGAAACAAACGAGCCTGTAGCTGCCAATCTGGTGATTGGAAATTGCGATTCGATCACTCGAAGCCAGACTGTTTTGGTTGACCACACTCACGTCAGTTCAGACATAAAGGACCCTTGAGGTCCGGTGCTAAAGTATTAGAAGTCCCATACTTTTTGTTTTCTTCTCGTGCGTTAGGATTGAAGCCTAAGCTAATTAAGCTTTTACTTTTTCTCCTTGTGTGTTATTAAGGTTGAAACCTAAGCTACTGTATATAGAAATGGTATCCATTCAATTCTGCCCGTCCATAAGCATATATACATTCAAATCTAAATTAGCGTGCCACTCCCATTACGATTAAGGCATTTCATAATATTGGCTTTGGGCACTGTACGTAACTTGAAGGAAGAAGGCAAAGCTAGTTCTACAAAAAAAAGGTGCATTCTCCCCTTGATCTAACTTATTTTGAGAAGTCGGGAGGTAGTTTGTCAAGCAAGCTTGTTAGACACAGCGACCGTCACAGTTAGGACGAAGATTTTCCAAGCCAACCAACAACATGGATATTCTTTGGGAAAAAAGGTGTGTATTATTGTTTGACAAGATCTTTATTAGGTCAGCCTCAACATGTTGGCATCTTCTATTCTAGACTAACTCATTGAGAACATTTATCCTTTTGCTTGTTAGAAGTAGACTGATGATGCAACTAAAGTATGTTAGAACTAAAAATATTTTATCAGTCTAAGTCAAAAGAACAAGCAACGGATGAGTGCACCCTCGAGATCAAGGCAGCTAGGCATCGGTTGAGTTTGAGATTGGGACCAGCTTCATCCACTTAGGATGGATTTACGTGGACCAAGAGCATGGATTCTTTTCTCCCTTATGCTATTTTCCTCTTTCTTCCCTGGAGGGCATTTCTTTCCTGTCACAGAGCCAAACAATCATGCCCGGAACTCTATCCCCCAGTTCCTTCCCTTCTTGAAGAAAACGATAACAATAACACCATCTAGACACTAACACTTGAAAAAGGAATATGAAATTTTCATTTGCGTCAAAAAATATTCTATTGATATTCGGGAGAACACAGGCTTCAAAAGTTTATTGCCCAACCATGCTATTCAGTTTTGGTTTAAATACCTTCTGGGTCAAGCCTCTTGTTTGATTTCTCGCAGAGAGAAGCAAGTCTAGCAAACCTTGTGCTAAATTCCATTCTTTTCTTCCTTTCTTCGTTTTTTGATTAATTTGTTAAAAGTGAGAAAGATTTGTTTACAAAGACATATGACTCAACTGCCACAAACTTTTTGATATTGTACCTAATGTTATATTTGTGCTGCATGTCAATCTTGTATAGTGGCATATAAAAGGGGCATGTGGTGTGTGGTGGATTGGTGGTGGTTATATATCAGGCAAGAAGAGTTAAGCCTATCCCACGGTAAAGACCCCAAACCTACCACCAACTTACCTTCCAACGCGCACAGATATAGCATGATTGTTTTCACACGTGGCTAACATAGCCACACTACGCGGCCTCTAATCTCATGGCCTCACAGTGAAGAGGAGAGTTTGGATGAGCGTGTAGCATTTCTGGAGTCCAATGTTGGCTAACATAGGCAAATGGGGCTGTCATCCTCTACTGTTTCACCAACCAATCGGGACAACCGTGGTTTATGGATTTGACAGCTGAGTTGCAAGGCACATGGATAAGAGCTTTTTTCAGTATCTTCTAATATCTCAATTCATTTGGCAAGTAGCATGGCGTATCTTGAGGAGTAAGCACAAGAGATGTAAAAAGAGCATGGGAATATATATAACAACTAGTGTGAGCAGAGTTGCTTTGGATCAACAAGAGTATGGAATATATATAAAGTATGGGAATATATATAACAACTAAGGTGACCAGAGTTGATTAGATCAACAACGTGGCATGTGTGTCTCTAAAAGTTTTAACTTGTGAGTTAGAAGTAAGGTGCGCATGAAGAAATTCATATGCTGATGCAGTTAGGGTGCTACTCATGAAAGCAATAAGGCAAATATGAGCTGAGGATAGATTAACAAGTCAAATGGAATTAACCTATCTAAATCAGAAGGATATCTGGTTGAGATACGGATCAGCATTGATATTTCAAAAATCACAGCTAGGCTTCTTGTCCCATCACCAAAGATGACCAAATAATATATGAGCCCAAGCTAATCCAATTCTAGTAATAATCGGACTAGACTATTCTGATGCACCAGATAACTCTCAGTCTTAGATCGTCAGATGTCAAATTTGCTTCAACTTGAAATTTCACTTCATCAGGAAATTGAGAGAGAAGTGTCACTTTGCAGGTTCAGTAGAAGTGTCCAGATGGTAAGGCCAAGGGTTGCTAAGATGCCATTCGTTTATGATATTTCTTCTGCCCCAGAAAGATGGCGGCGCCGGCGGCGAGGGCCCCCTCCGGCAGTCCAGCGCCGCCGCCTTTTGAGCTCGATGACTCGTCTCTACGCCGCTGCGTTTTCACTGTGGAAGCTTCTGTCTCAAGAAAAAAAAAAGGCAAAACAAGTTGATGGGTAACTGGATGGGCCTAGGATTTAAATGGGCCTGGCTCAGCATCCTGGGCCATGTGAACTGATCAGGTTTCTCAACAAAAATTTATGAAGTAATTTTAAGAGCTTCCATCTGTCCGACTCTATTCAAAAAGTATGTGATTTTAGTTTTGTTCAGAGTAAAATTCATTTGAATTTAACCAAGTTATATAAATTACATCAATGTTAACCAACAACAGTAAATTAGTTTTCATTAAACCTACCATGAAATATGTTTTGGTACTGCACTTGTTTGGTATTGTACAGATGTTAACATATTTTTGTTTAAGAGATTTAACTTAGGAAAAAAACATAAAACGACCAATATTTTGAACAGAGGAAGTATTTATTTTCAAATTCATTTTCTGATGTTTGCTTTGCTTGAGTAACACAGACCCTAACTGTCAAAATCCAGGCCCACAAAATCTATCATAGACAAAGTGGCTGAAGACAAAACTTGTACACATTTGGATTTCTGCTTCATATCCAGCGTGCATAAAACTTATTGTAGAGCACAAGTCAACCACCAGATGCCTGCATACAGGCAATTGCATGGACAGAAGAAGTTCAGACGCATTGCAAACATTTTTCTACTAATTCAAATAACAGTATCCAGCCTTCTAGGCTTTCCAGAATAGCTAACAAGTTCATAACTAGTGCAAAGATTAAAAGTAGCAATGGAACACAGCTGGAAACTAAACTGCAAGTCTGCGAGCTCTCATCTACCACAATGTGCATTATCCATTGCAAATGCAAGCTTCTGTTCTCTAAGGAAATTCAAGGCGAAGTTTCAGCACAAGCAGATGGAGTTCATCGAACACTTGCCATCAGCGATAGAGCATGCTTGGGTACACCCAGAAGACCTGCAGCTGGGTGTACCAGTTCCTCTTGAACCCAAGGTAAGAACTATTGTCTGGATTCCACACAGCATTAGCATCATCACCAAGCCCATGCAACACCAAGGGTGGGTCATAATACCCGTAGTACAAGCAGTTGCTCCTCCCGCTCCATCGTCCTAAGTTGGCGCAAGAAAACGCAGGGCTGCTCACATCACACCCAATAAAAAGCGAGTAATTCTCTAGCTTCTTCACCTCCACCCAAGCTGCAGGCACAGTTGACATTTCGAGGCGATAGGCTTTGTACTCGACAGGTGCTCCACTGAGCGAAAGGATTATGCAATGGTCGACCACCAGGAGCATATCACCACCACACACCATGATCCATGGCCCTAGATATGGGCATTCATCCGGGCGATCCCGCCACACAGCCACTACTAGAAACAAGAATTTTCTTGTGTGCCGAATATTTTTTTCTGTCGGTATATTAAAACCTCACAGAGTCACAGGGATAATCGATTTATTCTGTAGGTTTGGTTTACTCACAGGGAAATAAAAATAACCCTGTAGGTTTCCCCACAGGGAAATAAGTTTACAGGATAATTGAATTTTGTTTCATGTTGTTTCTGTTAGATTTGAGCTCACATGTTAATTTTAGGGCTGCATTGCCACCCAATATTTCGCAGTGCGCGTGATTTGCATCCTTTCGTGCCTTCCTCACCCGCTGCCTGTCCAAAAATCTCTCCGAGCCACGCATGATGAGGAAAATTTTCCTGTGGGTTTTTCCTATTTCCTTGACAGTATTTGCCTATCGGTACACCGATAGAAACAATTCTCCTGTGGGCGTTTCCTATTTCCTTGATGTTTTTTTGGCACACAGGAAAATTTCAGTTTTAAAAATAGTGAGTTGCTATCTCCTGCAGACCAAGCTGGCTCCTATTATAGCTGATGACCCTCTGCAGGTTGCCACTGACCATACCACCAAAAAGAAGCATAACGGAATAGATTCATTAAGCTTGAATTCAAGTCGCTGTCAGTTCTGATTTCGTGCCAAGCAGAATCATCTACCTGCAGCTATGCCAGCTACTAGTATGACAGCGAATGCTAATCAGCAGAATGGAAGCAAATAATGCTCTCCCTACCACTCCAGAGACATGAAACTCGGGAGTCTTGAAGCTATGTAATTGTATACTATTGTTTGTTTGGCACTAGATGTGAACTTCCATCCTAGACAAAACTATTCTACTAGTTCCAACAAGAAACTCCATCCGCCTATATA